>NW_027108914.1:2701480-2719927 GCF_000696795.3 Halyomorpha halys
TAATTTTATGTGTGATAGAAAAAAGAGAAAATTTTTATAATTAAAATAATGTAAAAATAAACTAATTTAAAGAACAATAAAAGGATAAAAAATGTGTGAAGGAAGAAATAATTAATAATAAAAAGGAAAATAAATCATGTATAACTTTAGTACATAATGTAGAAATTTTTATAAAGTGACACTATAAAAATAATTATGCTATGACTATTTATATTAACAGGGATAAAAAAGAATTGTTCTTGACTAGACATAAGTATGCTGTGTATAAGTCAACCCAATGAAGTTGGGCAGAACAACATTTTAAATAAAGTGTTTTTTTCTCTGACATTCTTTGTATATCCAGTCATGGATTAATAAGTATGCTGTGTGTTTTAGCAACCCGATGTATTTGGTCAGCATTGCCGAACAAAGCATTTCTATCTATGCAAAATCTGTTTCATGGAATAGTCATTCAATTGTAATTCCACCCAAGCATTGCCCCCTACAGAAGTTCCATGTACCAATTTCCTATTAGTTTCTAGATGAGGATCCTAGCACTAGAAGAGGACATCTATGAAGAGCCTGATATGGGAGGCTGAGACTATACAGTCTAGGAGATTGGGTTCTGTATGGCCTACTAACTCAGCTTAACTGGTCCAAGAGAGCAACTTACCGACTTAGCTCGCGCGACCCTTTCCTCTCCTAATACTTATTTACGCTAATACCCCGGGAGACTACTTCGGCTCAACTAGTTTCTCAATTAGGTGATTAATTCTTACAAACCCCGTAGCAGGGTAAATTATTTTAGAAATAGCACAATACTATAGTCTCATTTTAAAACAATATCCTCCACCATCCAGCATAAAGCATAAATAAGGAGAAAACTAACAGTTATTTTTTTTCTTCTGTATATAAATATAACAGCCACTTTTATTATTGTGCCCGTGATTGTAATTAAAGAATAAATTAAATTTCAAGTTTAAAATTATTAAAACTATATTTAGATAATTATTTACGATTAGGTATTTGAAGTTGGGCCGTCTGTAGCTCAGGTGTATGAGGTGCAAATCTTTGCCACCTGGGAACTTTAGCGGCGCTGGTTCGAATCCGGTAAGGACCGTTGACTTTTTTCATGGAGTGGTGGTATCACAAAATGAAACAGTTGAACCCCCACCATGGTTAGAATAGGTTGGACACCTGTAGATAACCCTCCTCCATGTCAGAAATGACCATGAAGGGGGTAAAAAAAGGTATATGAATTCCATACGGTATACAGGTACCTAGGAAAATTTCTGGACCCATCCAAAAAATCTAATTAATCTAGGCATTGCTCAACATATCTTCGATATTCTATAAAAAGGAGGAATTCACCGTATTCAGCGCTAAAGTCGTAAAGTATTTTTTTCAAATTTAACCGAAACCATCCCAGCTATCCAAGCCCACTGGATTAATTCAGATTCATCTCAAATATGACGTACACCTAAATCTCACTTCGACGGTTAAAACGGCAGTTACCACGATTTTTATTGTACAATAAATTGAACAGTTGGTGATCCAGTGATGGCCAGATTCTTCCTCATCTCCATAGTTCTTACGCCTTATGTGCTTACACCCAATTTTATTATTTTTCGCCTATAATTTCTAAATGGGGCATCTAACCGGAAAGGCTATACCATAACGGATTAAATTCTTAATTTAATAAAGTTATAATTATACAATAAAATTCTACATAATGGTTTAGTACCGGGTTTTATCTTTAAATTGAGCAGTTTATTTTTTATTACGTCATAAATCCACCAGCCACATGAGGCATCTACTTATTATATTGAGTATAATTCTTTCCAGAATGCTCATAAGTGAAATGTTTACATAGAATTTACTGTTTTTTCAAAACTTCTGACGTTCACGAGTTTTGTCTATATCAGCTTTTGTCAATAACAAATTACTTAATAAATATCTCCCTTCAGCTGAATATATCACTTCAAATCACACCTGACACTCCAAATCATTTTCAATTGTAAGTGCAGGTAATAAACAAATGTTGGCAATCCTTGAAGTACAAGTCATGAAAAAATCTCGAGCCAAGAATTAATTAGTAAAAAATATTTAATCTGAACTAACACTACAACATACTGTTGCTAGACAAACGGTTGTGTAAGGAGGTGATTTTGTCAGAATCACCATTGAAAGTAAGATTTTTACTCTTTAACCCACTTTATGAGGCTGGGTGGACCCCGAAGGGCTCCCTGACCATAGAAAAGAATTATCTCCCACAGCCGGGCCTTGGAGTTAGTAGCACACTGCCTTACCAATGAGCTATCCACCCCCTCAAGCCGAGAATAAATTTTGAAAATAAGTATGGATGTAATGCAGTGTTTTAATTTTATAACTATTCCTATATTTTACCTCAATGTATTTCTCTTTACTGTTCTTTTTGGTACGACTGTGTCAATTATAATTATTAACGTTTTCTATAGTATGAAATAAATAAATATTTATCAATAGTTTTTTCTTACAAAACAATAATTAACTACTCCATGGGGATAAAACTTTCTCATAAGACCTTATTTGTGGTTGAAAAAAAAGGAAACTTTATGGAAAACAACTTAAACACTCACAATGACTTCATTTTATACTAAAATTTCTTGAGTTAAAATAAAAAAAAAAAATCAGATTTTATTTTTGATCTTATAGTTTTCTGTGTATATAGTGATGTATTTTATAGTATTACTTTAAATTGCAACATAAAGCATTTTGCATATCCAACATTTAATCCCTCAGCAGTACCTATAATTAAAATTATATATTATACCCATGATATGATGAAAATGACTACCGATTGTGACAATATTCATATTATGCATTTATTTCCATTTTTAGGTAAACCAAGTGAAAAGGAAGAAGTTGAGAAGCCTCCAATGAGGAGAAGAGATCGGAAGATTGGCCTGAGGAGTGATCAATTGCTCTGGGCTTGCGTATTGCCACCGTCTCCATGACCCACATCTCCCGCCAACTTTTACGATGCATTCATCTCCTCTTCTTATGATGCGATTTTATATATTAAATAGTCATCAAAAATCTTTTATGTATTTTTTCATATACAGCAATAAAGAATTTCATTTTAAAAAAGAGAGATAAAAAAAGAAAGAAATGTTAATAGAGGTTGCTGTTACAACCAGTACTATTCATTTGAATTTTGTAGCACCTAATATAATGATGTAATTGACGATAATAAAAATTCGAATATTTTTTGTTTTATTTCAAGACATGTCCCAAAAAATCTATGTGTTTTCTAGGTAGAACAAGATTGCTCTAACACAACAATAGGTGTTAAAAGAGGCAGTAGTGGATCTTGACTACGGGATTCTGGGCTATAGAATATCGTTCTATCTAGCATACAAGAGGGCATTGAGTACAGGACATTCCGAACATCCTCCAATTCGAGGAATTTAAATTTCAGATCGTTTTAACACTAAACTAAATCGACCATATCAAAAGAAGGACTCTAAACATAAGATGAAGACTATCATATTCCCTTCTTGCAATTTTGTTCAAAATTGAAACTTCAAACAAAATTGAGCACTGAAGCCAACTTACTTTATTCAGTTTCTTTTATGCTTATCATGCTCACAAATATCTAGATTAGCTTACTTGATAGGTAAATTCTTATTTTTCAGCCAAAAGCTTTATGGACAACTCTTACAATAAGTCAACAAACCTTACATAACCTCTAAAACTTTAGCAACATTACTTTTCATATATACCAGTGCCTACCAATTGGTATCTGCAGACCACAGGTGGGCCATGAAAGCCTTAGAAGTGGTCTGTGGAAGGGTCCTGGAGGTAATATTTTGTGAGAATTTGTTATAAATGTTTTATAACCTTTTCTGAGATTTGAGTGTTAGTTAATGTGTTTTAAAGGAAATATGATCTATAAAAGTGGATTAAAATACAATTTTAAGCATCCTAATTTTCAAATATAATCTAGAGGAGAGGCTATGTTGGACGTTGGGGGCAGTCAGATGATATGAATTGAATAAAAAAGGCATCATAAAATTCTAGTTATTTAAGCTATTGAAAAATTCTAATAAAAAAAAACAAAACATTCTAAGCAGTGTTATACTATTGAGTGTAAATAAGAATTTAGAACAAGGTTTATAAATTATTGGGTCATTCTGCTTGTTATCATAATTCATAAAAACTATCATATACTACACGTCTAGTTTCTTCACCTTTCTTTCTATTACCACGCCTCTCCTCATTTACACACACACCGCTCTGTATCGGCCATTGCACAAATTATTGTTTTTATAAAACAAAATTCAGTTAAAAAATGTATTGGTGATTTCTTTGTTATTCTCTGAAATTGAATAGTATGTAATATTAATTCTGTTGGCAATCAGTTAACAGCCTGGACTACAAAATCAATTCCTCTTAGAGTTTGAATAAAAGTTAATGATCTTCATCTATCAAACAAAATTAGATATCACAAAAGTAGTAAAATTCATGTTAATTATTGGATAGAATATGACATAAGATTGAAAGTACTTTTCCCAAAAAAAGAACACAATTACTGTAAAATATTTTATATCTGATGGAAAAAAATGTTTTAAGTAAGGCTAACAAATAAATTAATAAAAATAAAATAATTTAAAAAATGTATCTTCAATGGCTCTAAGGGACTCAGGTGTTACAGTCTTCGTAATTAAGAGTCGTAAAATTATTTATGGCAGTTACAACAAAGACTATATCTAAATCTGTGAGGCTATCTCATGAGCAGAGAAGAGTAGCACATAAATTATACCTATGATATAAACTAATCATAACTGTTAACTGATTCTAAGTTTTGTCTAGAACAACACACTTTATAATGAGCTATATGATAACTTTATCAGAAGGGAAATTACAAAATTTAATTGTAAGGCCATCAGTTAAATGTAACCCAGCATATCACTTGAAGAATCTCAACTCATAACTCAAAATTAAACCATGTGCCATTTTCTTTGCCTATTGCCTGTTAAGATAAAAGTGTAATAGTTCCAACATGTACAGTTTTATTGTTTTAATACAATAATTTAAGTCTCAAACATTCATTATTATTACTTTAAATGTTAAACATTCCATTCAATCTGGACATTCTCGAGAACAATCTTAAATATAAATTTACTGGCTTTTCTGCCCAAGTCTATAAATTTAATAAAATTCAACCTATTTTTGTCACTTTTCCATTAAATTAAAAAAAAAAAAACTATTATGTATACTATGTATACTTAATAGTGTATACTATGACAATCAAACCAATTTGGACATATAGAATTGAGCTCTGGGGCTCTACCAAACCATCAAATTCCTCCTGTATCCAATCCTTAAATCTAAAATCCTCTGTAAAACCTTTATGCTCCTTATTACATCACAAATAAACTCATCTACTAAGATCTTAATATTTCGTTGCAGATTTGGCCCAAAATAGATATGCGTCCGTTCATTCCAAACTCTTTACCCATTCTAGCCTGTTAGTTCTTAATCTCTCATCCTTGACAATCCTCCTGGGAGTCTGAAAAAAAGATGGTCACGGGACCTTCTAATTTAAGTTAATGTTTGAAATACCAACATTGTGTGGTTGCTTCCCAAGATTATCAAGTGTTTGAAACATTCCTCATACTTACTTATTATATATTTTTATACCGTTATAAATTTCAATAAATAAAAAAAATTTTAAACTTTTAATTACAGAACAACTTAACACTATTATCACTCACAGTGATAACAATGTTGAAATGTTGTACATTGAAAGTAATAATAATGAATGTTAGAGACCTATAACTTGGACACAAATTATTATATTAAAACAATAAGACCAATCACATTGAAGTGAGATTATATATAAATTGTCAGTTTTTTGTGGTAAATGTTTTATCAGTAACACAATAAATAATAATAATGGTACAAATAGAAATTTTGACCTAGGTTTTAGCAATGACTGCTAAAAAAGAGAAATATTGCTCAGAAAATACATTTTCCAAAATGTTTTCATAATAAAAAAAAATGATTTCTATTTTTTTTTGCCATCCTAGACAATCTGTCCAATAAAATAAAAACTTTAGAGTCTGACTTGCACAAAAAGCTGTATTGTGTTATTCTAAACAAAATAATTACTAAGGGTTTAAAATTGAACTGCTTTCTCATATTTTAGTCTGAGGACTTAGACAAAGCGATGATATAATCTAATATGTTTTGAGTATTATTAAGTTTGAGTTCAATCCTTAAGGGAGTAATGCTCTGATTTTAAATCACAAAATAATAAAAACTTCATTCTTCATTTTGTTTGAAACTAGTTTTAATTGCTATTATTATAAAATAAATATTCAATCTGAAGATAGTAAGTAATGAACATAATTGCTACTCTGGAATGTTCTATTCCATTTTACTAAAGTAATATTGTCTATTTTTTTTACAATAATAAATGTTAGTATATGAGACCAGCATTAATCTTAAGATGGTTAAATGCCCTCTTATTTCAACTGAAAAAAAAATTGCAGCATATATAGAGAAGCAAAGAATTAATTATATTTATGCTTTTATTTTTGACATATTCATTTTATTTTTTTAGATTTATTAAAAAAAAAAAAATGAAAATGTTCAAGTCTTGATGACCACCTAAGAATACCAAGGGAAAAAAAGGATACCAAGTAATACAATATAAATAAGGAAGCAGTAGATGGACTCTAGGACCACATTGTTGTATTGAAGACGTTTACAATAGGCCATATTAATCCTGACTAATTTAATGTTCATAAATCAAATAATTTAAAATTAAACGAATTAATGAGTGATAATAAATCTTTTTTGATATCCTTCATTCCAATGCAACGGAAAAAAGAAAACACTGTTTCGTACATGTCGATGACAAAAAGAGAAAAACTATAAGAAGGACTATTAATTGAAAATGACTTTTTTCTTGCTCTATGCATTCAAGTAAATTTCTATCATATATTGGCATTAATTATAAACAAACTTATTGGGTTTAATAACATTTTTTATTTTATAATACTAACCAAAAGTTAAAGAAAATTCTTTGAACAACATTCAGCTCACTCTCTTGTTAAAATTTTACAGTAACGAAAACTTATAAAAATTGTATTTAATTATTTTTAATTCTATCTTCAACCCAGTCATTGTATAAAAACAGTTTTAAATTGTACAACCTTTAGATGTACTGGTATATATTTATATAAAATTCTGCTTTCCCCAATTACCAAAAATTATACAATTTGTATAATATAGATATACATGAAATAAAGGAAATATAGAAAAATGGAAAGAAACAATTTCCAAGAAATCTACTTAAGAAATAAATAAATAACAAATTATTAAATACATTTAGCAATAACTCTTTTTAAATATAAGTAGATGGTCAGGGTTGCGATAAAAAAAAAGAAGAACAAATAGTTTAAAACTATTTTAATGTCCGACGTTTCGCCCCACTTTGCAGGGCTTCATCAGGGATAAAAAGATACAAAAAAGAAAACTGAGAATATTACAACAATAAGATACAATAAGGTAATTTAAGCTAGGATAAATATTATGTAAAAATAAAGTGACAAGAAATTACATATAAATAAAAGGAAGAAAGACATAAAATAGTATCAGTATAAAATAAACTTGAATAAACAATGATAAGAATAAAAATAAGTAACAATGACAAGAGTATCATCATCTTAATCATAATATTTATCCTAGCTTAAATTACCTTATTGTATCTTATTGTTGTAATATTCTCAGGTTTCTTTTTTTTGTATCTTTTTAGCCCTGATGAAGTTTAATATTAATTTTTAAAGTTTAATATTTTAATAATTTATTTATTGTTATTTACAACTATATACAACTAGTAAATTTGCTGTAGGTGACATAGTGACATGATACAAACATGTGGAGAATCTACCCACTTGATGGAACTCCAATAACATTTCTAGAGGAGAAGATCTCGAGGCCATCTTCTTTTCAGACACCTAGAAGGATTATTAGGTAATGAAGGAGAATCCAGGTTATTACCAAGTTTATTATGGGAGTTTATTGAAAAGCTTATTATGGAAGGAAAGGTATCTGGTTTTGGCCAAATCGGCAACATATGGAACATTGAGGTCCTGATGGATGACTTGATTTGTGACAAAGTAAAGAGCATTAAGGATTTTATGAAGGATTTTGGACTGTAAGGATTGGATTCTGGAGGAACTTGATGGTTTAGTGGAGCCCCAAAGCTCAACTCCCTATGTCCAGATAGGTCTTATAATAGTCATGTAGATCAGTCTTTTGTAATGGATTGGCAATTTAGATCGTTTGTCTAGTAAATGTTGCAATAGTTGGAATCTACAAGCAGTTTCTTGTCTTTTTAGTCTTGTATAAGGATTCCATGTCAGTCGTTTGTCGAGATGTAGTCCTAAGTAATGGATCTGTTCGACAATAATAAGTGGGGTATTATTAAAGGATGCTGTAGGGCAAGAGATCATGGGTTTACGTCGAAGGGTAAATGTGATTTGTGGGATTTATTTTAATCCTCCAGTTTTGGCACCATTCTTCAATGGTGGTGATGTGGGATTGGAGGGTTTGGGGACATTAAAATAGTTTTAAACTACTTGTTCTTCTTTTTTTGACCGCAACCCAGACCATCTACTTATATTTAAATCTTTACAGTCAACTATATAAACATATATAATAACTCTTTTTATGTTTATAAAATGAAACAGAAATAAAATCTCAATTTCACATAATCATTTCTCAAAATTATTTAATATTGAAACAATCGAATGACAATGTACATTAAATTAAATTAAATGTTCATGGAACACAGAAAATTTACATCAGTCAATGTGTCCATGACTTTAGAAAGCTCAAATACTAATTCGTAATATCTCATTTTGTTTAACAAACAATATAGAGTGGTGCTATTTGGAACTCGGTTTCAATTTTTTTATTTGAATAAAAATTTACAATTACATTACATATATATATATATATATTGTCAACCGTATAACTTTAAATATAAGAAGATGGTCAGGGTTGCAGTCAAAATAGAATAGTTTTAACTATTTAATGTCTGACATTTCACTCCACTTTGCATAATATGTGTCCTAACTTACTTTACCTTATTGTTGTAATGTTTTTAGTAGTCTTTTGTATCTTTTTAGCCCTGATGAAGCCCTGCAAAGTGGGGTGAAACGTAGAACATAAATAGTTAAAAACTATTTGTTCTTTTTTGACCTCAACCTTCACTATCTTCTTATATTTAATCAAAACATTGACTAGGTCAGTCAACAAAACCATCCGAAATTTTTAGGGTTTAAACAACCGTGTTATCAAATTATATTTGTAATAATAAATTTGTTATTCGAGATTACGTGATTAGTTAATTTTCCCTGTTACAGGAAATTTATTAATGAAACATTTAAATTTGATTTAATCCAAAACTTTGATAGCTAATTATGGTCATTTCAATAGCTAATCATACCCATTGCATAAATAATAAATTCATATTTCCATGAATCTGAGCGAAACAATGAAAAATATAATTTCTTACCAGTGTTGATGCAGCCTCAGATCTATTGCACACCCAGAATAATTGCGAGGATTTGTTTTTTAGTGGGTCTCATCATTGTATTGAGCTAATCTTGATTATTAAGCTAACATAATATCATCATTATGTGATGTAGCAACAGCCCCATATAGTAACAGTATTACATAAAAAAACATGTAGGGCTTATATTTAGATTTTATTGTATGTTAAATATTTGTTTTCTCTAAAATAAACTTTTTTATTTGTGATGTTTTCATTCTGAATGAGTGGTATCATGATCCTGAAAACTTTTGACTACATTTTTCTCTAACATAAGTTTTGAATCAATCTACAAGTTTGATTTATTTATTATCCACTAGCAGTTTTAAGACCCAACAGATAATAAATGCATATCACTTCAAACTCCACTCAAAACTTTACTTCAATAACAAATTAGAACTATGGAGGTAAAACAAGTGTTGAGGAAATAGATGAAGGAAAGAACTATATTCCTACGAGGTCAAAGGTACAAAATAGGGGACGAATACTGATCAAAATGGGTTCACTAAATACTTAAAAGGAGAAATAATATCAAATATAGGCTATATCAAAGCGTAAGGAGAAAAACAGGCGATGTCCACAAATTAGTGAACTCTCAATGTGAACGACTTAGAAATTAATGATTATAATAGACTGAAAACACAGTCACACATTAAACACAAAAACTGAATTATTTAAGGAGTAAGGTCTTCAAATTTTGAATATTGTCTTTCTCACATGGGCATTTTTTGGATAACACACGTTTTTCTCCTGTGGTCTTCAAAAGTAGTTTATAGGTTCCGAAATTAGAGCAGTAATACTATTTTTTTTTACAAAAGAATAGATCATTTACCTTATAATAATGTGATTTGAGATGTGCCACTTGATGTTCTGAATAAATTAAACATTTTCGTAAAATACTCCAGTTTAAACACTTCAAAAGAATGGTTATGTTTCCTAAAAAAATATTTGTTTATATATAAATATTTATATATTTAATAAAACTTGACTACACTATGGTTTCCAATTTATAATGAAATAATCAAGAATCCAAAAAAGAAGAAGAATCCAAGAAAGAACTTAATAACAAACAATGTAACAATTGATTCAAATAACTTCTTAATTCAATAGTAAATGTTTTCATTTCAATGTTATAGAAATCATTTATATCATTGAAAAAGTTCTATAGGTTCTAATCCATTTTTCCTCTCCTAAATGCTCTCATTTCTAGGAATGATATTCTTTAGAAAAATTAAAGTATTATTTTCAAAGCATAATTTATTTCTCACCAGGAAAGGTAACGGGAGTAAACATCATTACTATTTGTAATACATAACACAGCAACTTTCTTTAGAAGGGTAGTATAAATTTATCATCCCTTGCACAATACATTTATAAACATTGATGTATTATGCCAGTAACAAAAATGGCATTCGTGTTAACAAAGATTTATGCAAAAAGCTATATATTTCTAAGCTAATATTACTCACTCTTTATTTATAAAGGAAATCTCAATGATCAGGTGAAATTAATCTTAATCTTTCAATGTTTTGACAAGAAATAACATCTATTTCTTGAAATAACATCTATTCATATACCTTTTCATGCAGTTCATTACATTTTTTCTAATATTAGTGAAAGTTATTTGAACTAAATATAACAATTCTCGAATGCTCTTTAACATAAACATGAATAATCATTTTCTATTTTTCATTTTAAAGAACTTTAAAATCAAAATTTGTTGAAGAACTAAACAAAGTTTGAGTGTTTCTTTTAAACCTGATTTTTCCAAAAGCTAATAAAAAACTAAAAAAACTATGAATACATTTAAGAAACAGTTCCTCCTTCTGATAATAAGTGGTTGGAACTATGTAATGAAATATAAGAAGATGATCAGGGTTGTGGTCAAAAAAAGAACAAATAATTTATAACTATTTTAACGTCTGACGTTTCATGTCGTTCAAAGCGAAAGGTGATGAACCCCTGCAAAGTGGGGTGAAACGTCGGACATTAAAATAGTTATAAACTATTTGTTCTTTTTTTGACCGCAACCCTGACCATCTTCTTATATTTAAATTTTTACGGTCAACTATATATACATATATGTAATATGTAATGAAATATTTAGAGGCACAGTACCTAAAGATTATAGGATTTTATATTGTGTAAGATGCAAAGAAGTAAAACTATCCATTGAAACATTTATGAAGTGATAACTAATTAGTTACTACCTTTCTTGATTTAATGTAGATGTCCATATGATAGTTTAAGAAAAGTGTTACCCAGTTGATTTTCATAATAAATTAGTAAGCAACTCAAAATAGTTAAATAATCATGCTTTGATTAATAATCAAAAATAAAAATGATTTCAATAACATGAATTTATAAGATAATTTGATTTATTACGTTTTTGAAGTTCAACTCAATGGCAATAGTAAATTTTTAATTTGCCAGCTTATTAATATAAGTTTTAATAGTTTAATTTCATATTCTTATATTATACATTATTGCTTTGTATTATATGTTTTTATAATTTAATGAATTGGCTCTGTACTAGTCATGTTTCTTCATGTGTAATAGATATCAATATTTATTAAATGATATTCAAATAGATCACTTTTCACCATCTAAAAACTTTATTACATACAAATGAAGAAATATAGTAATTTAATTATATATTTTGCTACTTTAAGTAAACTATCATATATAAATGAAGTAAACCTTCATATAATGAAAAAAATATATTTTCATTCAAGTATTTCCACAACTCACTATATTAACTTATATTCTTGGATTAAAGTATTAATAAATCAATTTGAAAAACTGCACCTTATAAAATCATTAACATGTTCATTTCGACACAACTAAATATTTAAAACACACTTATTAATAAATTAATCCAAATTTGAAAACCAATAAGTAGAGTTGACAAAATATTTTAGCCAAACCACTGAAGAAAAAAAGGCTCATAAGACCAGCCTTCATGTCATGTCAAAAACATAATCTAAGACAATGTTTTTGATATGGGATGAGATATTTCTTTTGAATTTTTTGTTTTCATTAGAATTATATTTTATTTTATTAATTTCCTATTATTTATATATCATCATATTAAAAAATTTATTTAATTTATTGATATATATACTTAGGATTATGTTTTTGATATAGGTTGAGATATATCTTTTGAATTTTGTTTCATTAGAAGTATACTTTGTTTTATTAATTTTGCTATTATTTATATTATAAAACTTTAATTTATTGATGAGTGGTTTTGTAAAATTTTATTTTTTAACAATTTAATGTTAACAACAGTATGGGTGTGCCACACCTGGCAATGCTCCAGTCTTTCTGCAATTACTAATGGATGAGAGAGGTATATATTTTATCATTGTTTATAGCTATTAATGTAAGTTATGTAATTTGTTTCTAGATTATCTTTTTGTTTTAGTTGAAGGGCTTAAGAATATAAAATAGTTAAGAGAGTTTACACAAATATAAATTCTGTACCTTTAAAAGTATATGTGGATATAAAAACTATATTGAAACTTTTATTAAAGAACATTTTCAAGCATTTAATAAACGATAAAAAAGGTTTATTGTTTCAAATTTATTATGTTAAACGTATGTATATAACAGCCCTGATTTATGTGAATGCTATAAAAATGCAGTAAAATTCAGGCTTTTGCAATAGTGCTATCTGTAGGAGAGCTGCTGAACTACCACGGAGGAGTGAGCTCTGTTGGAGGAGCAATGAACTAACAACCGCCTCTCTAGTTCAAGAGTTTTGCCACAGATAGCGAGAACGTTGTTACATTTTACACTGAATACACATAATTAATATTTTTTAGTTAAAACAGCATAGAATCGCTTCAATTAGTTCATTAGCTTATTTTTCTCGATTTATTGTTACTATGAAAGTTAAATTTCCTTCTGAAAATATTATGATCAACAGTAATGTATTTTACTCCAAAAATTCATTTAATTGCAACTCAAGATCAAAATTAAATTAATAATGCAACAGTAGTCAAATCACAATGAAAATAGTTTTATGTATCTAAAAAAAGAAATTCATGGAATCTAACAAAACATATTTTTGTTAATCCATCTTTATTAGAAAAGTTAGTTTTTTCTTTTTTTAACGTTTAGTACTATTTTTATTTATACATTATAATACTAAACCATATGCATATTGTAATATATATCAGTGTATATATATTATAATATACATAATGTGAATACAGATATTTTATAACTAAATTCTTGAATTTATTTCATAATGAAGTATATAATATAATTTATGGTGCAATTTGATATTAATTCACTTTGATTGTACTTAATAGACACACTTGTTATTGTTCTTGTTTTTTAAATTAAAAATTCTGTTTGTTTAAGTAAATTTTGTGAAGCCAAGAATGTTTTAATCTCTGGATCAATTGAAAACTTGTCTTCTACACCAGCCGTTCCTACAATTGGTTTAATTTCAAGCTTTTTTCATGATGTTTTCCTAAATGATTGCCCATTTTTTGTTTTGTGAAACAAAATTTTAATTCTCATATAAAAAAAAAAAAACGAACTATAGTACAGAAATTATAAGATAGAGTACTAATTTTGTTTTCAAAGATAAAACACACTTTATTAAAAATTATTCATGGTAATTTTATAACTGAAAAAATGTATAACAAAATTCACTCTTTTATTATATTAAAGAAAAAAAAAATATAGTAAATAAAATCTTGATTTTCTTAGTTTCTGTATCATTAGTTGTTAAAATCAAAATAACATCGGCTATAAGTTTTGTTTTTCTTCTTTTTAATCTTTAATGGGCACTATCACAGTGTGCCACAAAATATACTGTGGCAGTTTTACTATGGTCTAGGATCGTTAAACGGGTGTTTATTGTTGTCAAAGTTGGTAGCCGTCTCATTTTATTACGATGTTCTTAAAGGGTTCTAAAGTGGCAGTTAAGGCGGCAGTTAATGCTCTTTTAATAGGGGTCATATACCACAAGTACTTGTTGAGTTCTATATTGCTGACAGCTCGGAGATATCACTGATATCTGGTATCTGCAGCATGTTACAAGATATTTATAAGCATTCAATGTTAGCAAAATGTTATTTATCACATTATATTGAGAAACGATATACAACAGCAATAAGTTTATTACCTAATATTTATATTTTCTGTTTCCGTTATTTGATGACTAATTAATCATTTTTTATAATTATTATCTTGTAGTCACCTTATCATGTAAAACATACAATCTACAATTTGCATAAGTTCAATTACTAAAGAATGCATATAAAATACAATAAACATTGTTATTAAGCTTAAAAACATGTCAAATGTTAAATTACTTCATAATTAATAAATTTTTAAATTCTACTTTAGAGTTGGAGATAACTGTATATAAAGGAGAAGAAGGATGTGTGAAAATTCATCATATTTAATAATTCTTTGTTCAGAAAATCATCTTTTTAATAACAACGTTTCACGGCCATTACCTCATCTTCAGGTGTAATTTTATTGTGTAATAAATTGTGCATTTTAGTCTTATTTTTCATTCAATTGTTATTTTTATTTTTATTTTTTTGTTTGAATGGCTTAAAACACTGCGACCTAGAAGGCCTATTGTGTGCAATAGATTCTATTAAAAAAAAATTTCCTCCCTTACTTAGTCTAATGTTATATCTATTGGGAAACAAATATTGTCTTAAAATTCTACTTGAACGTGATTTTTTAAATTTAAACAGTAAGAACAGTCCCCTTTCACTTCAGTGTTAACTGAATTCTAAATGAACAGAACTTCAGAGGGAATGTAATAACAATATTACAATGAAAATAAAACTACAGTGCTCTAGTTAAACCTGAAGATGATGTGATGGTCCCGAAAGGTTATTAAATAGATGAATTTCTGAATAATGAATCATTTGGTAGGGAAGATATTTTCACTACACTCTACTAAATAACATGAAAATCTTCCAATCATAATACCTAGATTATTATAAATAAAGATTTGTTTTTAAAAAATTATAATGTTAATGTTTTCTTGATATTATTTATTGGATTTACTAACTTTATGTTTTTCAACTAGTTTATCATCCCGTGAGATATTACCAGTTCTAGAAAGTGACAGCGAGAAGTTTGTGATTTGTTTTCTCAAAGCCCCATTCAAATTGGAAGCTCATCTGACTCAGAGGGATGTTATTCCAAGAAGCCAGCCAGCATGACTTCAGTTAAGGTTTGATAATTTTAAATTACAAAAATTATATAAAAAACAATTGTTTACTTTTAACTGGAAGAAAATGTATGGGCACTGTTCTTTCATTGCTGGGTGTATATTAACAAAAATAATCAATAATTATTTTAATATTCTAAAATAATAACATTATAATATCTGTGCACAATTATTTGATGAGTAATAGTTTTGAAAATTTACCATTAAGTTAATTTGTTTTTCATTATAGTTAAGTTAATCACTAGATGAAATCTAGTTGGTTTTATTTTGAATTGAAAATCTTTTTACATCAATTTATTCTCTTTTTTAAACTCTATTTTCTCTTTGAATTCTTCACTGGCCATGCTGGAAAGAATACAATTCATTCTTAAATCAGAGTATATTTTCTACATCACAATATTTTATTGTTTGTATTTCATCTCATATGTCACTTAATAGTGTTTCTAAACCTTACATTAGTCTTTGGGTGAAGGCAGTGTGTCCGTTTGTGTTCCAAATTAAGTATCTATAGAAGCAAAACCTTTTATTAAGAGACACTAGTATTTTGCAAAGGCAGCTCTTAATTTTCTTGATAATATGTAACTCAGAAACCTTCATTACTTAACAAATGTAATAAGTTAATTACTAGAACAGCCATTGAGTTCCAATATAAAAAGTCAAAGTTAATCATCAAGTTAATCATCAAGTTAATCATCATCCATGAATATTTTCTTCATTTTCAGTAAATTGTACCAAAGTCAAGTTTCTCCATTTTTCACTGCACATCCTGCCTTAGCATCTGTAAACTGTAAACAGTTAGATTGTAGTAGTTTTAAACTTTCCAAATACATCCATTTTCTAAAATGGATGCTGTTTGATCTTTTACTTCTTTGGTAAGTGAAGTACTAATCTTTTTTTAAGAATGAAAATTTATCTGTTTATTCCAAAGTTTCTGATTATAATCTAAAGGTCTTATATTTCCAATAAGTTCTGGGCTTATTTTTTTTTTATTATTATTATTTATAAGAGAAATGGTTTATATTTTATCTGGTAAATCGTTTTCATCACCCACTTTCTATTATTTGCAATTTTAACTAAAATTTATATTAGGATGTAGATTCCGTTTTTTTTTTCTTTATCTTTTTTTCATGAAGATTATAATTTTGTAGAGGTTTTTCTGATTGTCATGTAATGCCAGAGCAAGAGACTGATGGATTCTCTTACCATCAGATACATGAGGGTATGATGGGAATGTCCTAGTCTGGGTCAAGCATTGACAAATTTTTCTCCTCTTGACTCTCTAGAGTATCAAGCCCATTTCATAACTATCAGTTTCACCAATTAAAGTTTATTCATTTCCTGTTTTTCTACAAATATGGCCACTCTTACCCTATGAGCTCTCTAATAGGACAGACAATTTTTGTGTTAGATTGCAGTATGTTCTTTCAATATCATTCAACAAGTGAGCATTGGTTGCTGCTTAATCAATCATTTCATTTCCAGTCAGGCCAATGTGACTCAGTATATTTACGGATACAACTGTTTGATGATTTTAAAGCAGTGTTTCCCAACCAGGTTCCCAGCAATAGTGGTGAATCAGAAATTGGCTGTTGGAGGGTCTTATTTGATATATATTTGATTAGGAATTATTGTTCCACCTGTATTGTTGTTTAATTTCCATGATGTTTGAATGTTAGTTGAAAGATTTTAAGTGGTAAAGGTACCACAAAATTTACTTTAAGCAGCCTTCTTCTTCTTTAACCAAGCCATATACCTACATTATCTGGCAGCCTTGATCTATTTCTTAAAACCTTCTCTCTCCATGGTCAGCTTCTTGACTTCACCCAGGATGACACCTCTGTTCCTTACCAGATTTGATATGAGGTCCATCCTCTTATTCTTTTCCTGTCCGCATGGTCGTTTTCCCTCAGTATTTGCTTCCCATACAAGTTTTGGGAATCTATTGATCGGCATTTTGGGACATAGCTGAACCAGGTTAATTCTTTTTTATGTAGATTTTTCATTAGTAGTTCCTGTCCTGTCTCTTCTCTTATTCTTTTACTTCTCAATCGGGTGAATCTAGTTTTACCAATGCCTTTCCTCGGGAATTCCCCTTCTATAGCTTGTATTCAGCTTCTGAACTTTTTAATACTCAACCAGCTTTCAGCTAAATAGGTCAGGGTAGGTACTAAAGCTTGTTTATATGCTGTCATCTTTGTTTTCAACTCCACTTATTTTATATTAATTATGATGTAACAGAGTTGATGGTACCACTCTAGTCAAGTATGGGGTGGGGTGGACATGATTCAATTCCTGATAGACTTCTACGGGTCGAAAACCACTGTTTTAAATTGTGCGAAAGATAATTTCTTTCTTCGATAAGACTATTTTTTGAAACGGGGTTATCGATACATTAAAAGACTCTTAGGAAATCCAAGCAAAATAGTATTACAAAATGGTAAGTAGTATTTTCAATTGCTAAAATTCCAAACTCATGCTTTTAGAATGACTGTTTAACTGTAAAAATAGAGCATAAAGTTGTTCAATTTAAATTGAAATAATCCCTTCCATGATTATTGATTCTTCTAGGATATTATCAAGTATCAAACCATGTCAATGAAATTTATAAAGCAATATTTTTTTAAAAATTATGTTAGAATTTTAA
>NW_027108914.1:2719997-2765186 GCF_000696795.3 Halyomorpha halys
CATAAAAATTTTATCTTTCAATTAGAACTTTATAAACAGATGCAGGAAGCCTAGATCAGATATAATTTATGAGAACATTGAATAATTTTATTTATTTCTTTCCACTATATAGTCTTAATAGACTCTCTATTTAACAAGTTTTATAATTTCAATATTTCATGATCCTTCATCTTTATGATGAACTATATAATTGTTTTTGTTTTGGATTTACTCTTTACTAAGATATTATTGAAAACAGAAAATAAATGTTCTCTATTTTTGCATATAATGTGTTATAGCTATTTTTAGGAAATATTAGCTCTATGTACTTCTCAGTATATGATTGAATGTTTAAATTAATAAAAAATATGATATCATTCTTCATTATTTTTATTATTTTTTTCAACAAAAGTTATGGATATCATATTATTATCTATAATTTTTAAGGTATTATTGAAAAAAATTATCTAAAAAAAGTATTATTTTTTGTTTGCAACTGCTGAACTTAATTGGAAAAACAAATAATGGTGTAATTATCAATATAATATGAACTTATAAAAAGACTTCTTTTTTTTCAATTGTAAAACATCAGTAAAAAAGTTTCACTTCAAAAATGTTAACAAAAAGTTTGGGATGAAAGTTATTTTGTAGAAAATAGAAATCATATTTCATTTGATTTTTGGGAAATTTAAAATTAATTGTTGAGAAGGTTAAAAAAAGAATTGCATGTTCACATGATTCAATATTTTTAGTAATAAACTTATTTTATTCTCATCTCATTTCAGCTAGGAAACACATAGATTTTTCTAAGTACCAGAAGAATTCATAATAGCTATAGTTTTTAATAATATAATTTCAAATATAATCGAAAATATATCTGTATGTAAATAAATCAGATCTTAGTTAGTACGAGTCAACAATAATGGATAACATAATCTCTATTGGCATACATTAATGAATTTTTGTGTTTTACTCACAAAATAATGAAATAATTTTTTTTTATTGTTTTACATAACTTTTATTTTCAGAGAAGAATTTTTATCTTACATTATTTAGGCTTAGCTAATAAACATGGAGTTCAAATGTGCTTTCAAGTTAGCTCATTGAGTAGAATCCAAGTTTAAATAGCTTTAACCCGTATCAACTTAACCAACTAGTTACAGCCAACCAAGTACTTAAGGGTATTTAGAGAAAATTAGATGCAAATGAGAAGGAATCCACTTCTATTAGAACATCTCCTGGATAAACTCCAGGCTTTCAAATCTGAGCTCTTATTGATTATTCTTAACAGTTTTCCTTTAATTAAAGGATTTTATATTGAATCATTAAAAATGATATATAAAAAAAAAATTGTGTTATAAGATTTTTAATAAAGTTAAGAAATCATTGTCCAAAGACAAAATAATATTTAATGATAAAATGATTAGTTCATTAAAAATATAATGTTACCTATCAACTATCATTGGCCAGTAAATATTGAAAGCTGATGTTTTCAATATAATACAATGCCATTTAATAAATTATAATAATTAACTAATGGATAACACATTAATAAGTATTTAAATAATTGCTTCAATGAGCTGAATTAAAGTAAGTTTTCAGATTAATCAGTTTTATGAGAAGTATTTTATCATTCCTTATTTTTTTTTATTAGAAAATCAGTAGTTAATGTCATACGTAGGATTGCTAAAATAAATGAGCATTTTAATGGAAAACTTATGGCAATAACATTTGTTTATATAACAACTACTTACTGTAGCAATAACATACTAAGAAGTACAAAACCAAAATAATAAAATAATAATCAGTATTAAGCTTTATGTAAAACTCATTACCCTAATGCAATAATGGATTTAGACAATATAGGGCTCTAGGCAATATGTTGTTGTGAGGGTACTTTAGGTTAGGATTGCAGACTACCAGAGGGGTTTGTAGGTAGGGAATATCTTCCAAGAGGAAGTAGATTTCTAATTGCTCCGTAAACAATAAAATTGTCCATAATCCATTAATCATTTACCCAATTTTTCTATTATGCGAGGTGATAACAGAGTTTGAGGCCGTGGGTGAACACCATCTACCCTTCCACCTAGCTTCTCTCTCCCTGAATCCATCCCTATTGTGTTTTTTTTTTTTTTCTGTGGAGGCCGATTTAGAATATATTTTCAGTATTCAAAAAGACAGACGAAAATGGAATGAAAGTGTGAAGAAAGGACAGCACAGAAGTGAATTGGTTAATTAAAGGCCAGTAAATCACAATTAAACTCAATTTTGGATTACTTTTTTTTTTTGACATACGCTTTTATTGAATAATGCTAATGTCAAGAGGAACCAACCCGATAATTATTTATTATAAATACATGGTATTTTTGTGTTTGTTTCATTCATTTGGTTATGCTTGTTTGTAGTAGAAGAGAAATCTTTTAAAAAAGATGAGCAAATAGAAGTTTCTAGGTACTTCTTCAATGGTCTCATTATTAGGCCATCGTCTGACTTCCTATGTTCTTAGAGGTTTGTCAGTCTATATCGGATAGTCTAAAACAGCACTCCAGCCTTCCTACCTAGACATTGACTAAAAACTGAGTTTTTTCAGACTGAATTCTGTTCACAGAAAGTGCTCACACAAGATTGAGACACATATGGCGAAGGCTCATTTGGAAGTTCAAGAACCATATCGGTCTGTTATATAATAGAAAAAAGAAGAGTTCTGTATTGTTGTTCCTTTTCTAAGGAAAAACATTGGAAACCGATGAATGTATGGTGCACTGTTTTATCCATGGGGAGAGAAAGATGGGAAGGGTAGGGGTGGTGGGAAAGTAAAGGATAGGGAATCATTATCTTGCTTAACTGGCTCTGAAGCACCCATATCTGTAAGCTTTTGAGTTGAATAATGGTGAACATCCTCATTTTTCGGAAATATCCATGCTACTTTGTAAGTCGTTCACTAAAAGATGAGGTAATCCAGCATCTGTGCTATCTTTCAGCTATGTAATTTCTCTTTTCTTGGTTACAGTCACACATTGAACATCTGCCTCTTTTAGTCTTTGTTTGAGCATCCACCAGAAGGTTTACGATGCACATTGCATTATTGAATACAGTGCATAATGCTCGACTGGCACACAGGCATTCTTCTTCACATTGATTACATGATTTCCTATCGAGTCGCAATGTTCACATATCTAGTCTTCTCGAAAAGCTGAATTATAGTTGTATTCATTCTATGGTATAATTAATTAGATTTTAACTTAAAGATGAAATTATTATGTGAACACTGATAAAAACTTAATATCTGTTTTAATAGCTACTGATTAATTTCAGGTTTAGAAACTTCTATCATTATTAAAATTCTATTATTATTATGATCATTAGCCTCTAGAAAGTGGTTACCTGATCTTTCAATGACAAAATCATTGTTATTGTTTCTGTTATCACAGGATTCTGGTCAGATCACTTCATATAACTATTGGTCTTGAAAAAGTAGGCATTTCCTGATCAAATATATATATTTTTTTAATTAACTCTTTCCTAGCTATCAACGGTACACAGGGTGAATAATCAAGTACTACTGAACTCAGGACCCTTCATAGTTTCTAATTTTACAGTTTTTTTTTTTCAATCATCGATAGAAATGGAAGATAAAGAACATGAGATATAAATCTTGTTGATTTATATTATTAAAAACATTTGGAATATATTATCATTTTATATTTTGGAATTAGGAATAGAAATAATAAATCAGACAAATAATAAGACACAAATAGAATATTTCACTAAGATAATTGTTACATATAGTCTACCATTTTTTAACCTTTGATTAGACTTGAAGAAAATTGTATCAATTACCACCATTCTAGTAGTCATCATAATTGGATATAATATGGTCACTTTTTATTTCTTACTGCTTTACTGCTTAACAGCTTTTTAATAATTAATTCCATTACATTCTTCTATAATGTTATCTCTTTATTTAAACAGGAATCAGTTATACTCCTTAATTAATTAAGGAGTCATATTCCTGAAACAATTCTTATGAGTCCTAAGAACAAATATTGCCATGATTCAAGGTCAGTGTCTAAACCTGTCTCTATTAGGTATTAATAATCTAATTCACCTTGATAATGAAATAATGATTCTTGGAAAATTCTCATACTTAATTGCTATATTTCTAAAAATGGTTACCCTCCAGCTGCTTTAGAATAGTTTGTAGCAATATTTTTGCTTAGGACAGCTACAATAATTTCATCTCTTTGATCAACAACCATCAGATTAAATCATCTCTAATTTTCCTCTCTAGCTATTCATGGTACATTGGTTTAAGGTGCCATATTGTATTTTAAATATGTTTTCAGATTCATACTACTTTTACCTCTCTCTTGAGGTATTATTTTAAATGGGCATACAAATCAAAACAATCTATGTAAGATATTTGTCAGTTTTCTAAATTATTATTTATTTGAACCATAATGTTAATTGCTTCATTTTATTTTAGTTTTAAGTATCATTGTTACTACAGAGAATAGAGGCATTAATGATTGCGTTTCAGTGGACGAGGGCATAGGTGTCAAAGTGGTTCAAAGTGGTGTGGATCTGATTCCCATCTAAGTAAGTTTAAATTTATTCCTGTGAACAAAATTGCGACACATCCACACTGATGCTCTCTGGGGCAACCACTTTTTCTTCATTAATGGATTGAAATAAAAACAGTCGGTTCACTTGATGGGATAGTTCCCCCCACTAATAACAGCACCAATACTGATATTACTAAGATTAATAGTATCTTATATTTTATTTACTGAGTTCTAATTAAGTTATAGTAACTTCATTACATTTATTTTATTTTTATTGGAGGAGGTAAGGAAAGAATTTATAATTTCATCTGTGAACTGTTTAATTTAATTATTTTATTTTAAGTTGATGTCAAATTTCCTTTATGAATATTACAAATGAATCGCAGTTATTGCTAAGTGATTGCAAAAATAATAATAAAATATTTATCATATTTATTTTCTTTAAACATAATAAACTCAGCAAGTTGTTACTGATTCTTTCTTATAATTAGTAAGCAACATGCTTATTTCCATATTCTTTGAGTGAAATTTAAATATTTCCCTACATTTAATTGAAACATTTAGGTATTTTATATTAATAATATATGTAATGAGAAGATTTTAAATATTATAATTCTTAGTGCATGTAATACACATTACTTTTACCTGTGGAATTTTTTAGTGCTCTAATATTTATTTTGAAAAACTTTAAAAAAAAAAAACTTAACTTTTTCAGTATTGTGTGAAATATGACAACCTTAAGATCTAATATAGTGTTATGAAAAATGTTTTAATGTAATTAGTAAATAAATTAGTATAGTATAACATTGGCAAAGTGTAAGATCTTTGTTGAAATGAGTGTGGCTCTCATTAAAAATATCTTTTTTCCTGAACTGTATGTATATTTGAAAAGTTTGCATTACCGTACTTTGTGAACCCATTTATTTGTGACATTATCTGAAATAATATTTATTGAAAATTTAGATTTTTTTTTTTTACACTTGGTCTTCGAGAGGTCCATTCTGAGAAAAATGTCTGGACCTGTTAGAGAGGCCAATGTATGGAGGAAGAAGAAAGAACGGGAGGCAATCGGCTTTGTATGGAAATCTATGTTGTCAAGTTTATAAGTTTAGAGGTGAATTCCAATGGGGAGGTAATGTGGCAAGGATTCGGGGCGATGAGATCCCAAATAAGTTCCAATCCGAGCAATTACATGGAAAGAGAAGAGTAAGGAGTAAAAAGTAGGGAGGCCGATCATGAGATGGTCGGACACTGTATCAACGGATGCCCAGGTCCTTCTACCTGAACCAGAAACTGGAGAGTTGCAGCAGAAGACAGGACGTTCTGGCAGAAGCTACTAGAAGAGGCCCAGGCTCGGTAAAGGGCTGTTGTGCCTATTATGATTATGACAATTTGGAAGGAGAATCGGGGTAATTTAAAATAACAGAGGAGCACAGATATTGCAAAGGTTCAACATATTCTTCGATGCTCTCTTTTTAGGTTAAAAAAACATTCACGGTACCTTTTTTGAGCTAAAAAAATATAAAATGTCACAACAATTATCCTTCAAGTGGTTGAGTATATAGGAATATAAGAAAAAACAGAGCACAGTAAATTTAATTTTGATTTTAATTTTTATTCTTTGTAATCTTTTAAGGAAGTGGAATTCGCTTCCAGCGCCCCTGAAATATGCTTGAGGCACTTTAGGAACCACTGAGTTAGAGCACTTTTGTCAAGATAAATTATGTTTAATGTAAATGAATACCTGACAATAATAATTGGGTAAACCAGGCAGTTGGAGTACAGGGCTAAATGGTGCCCTCACTGTCTCCCATCATTAATGCTATTTCAATAACTAGGTAATTATATTACTGCATGTGCTTTTGTAGTGCTGATTGTATATTTATTTAAAAAACTAAGTAAAAAAGGCTACTTCTATTACTTAAAGGTTTTATTATTTTTTTCTATTGATATTAGGGTTGGTGTAATAGTTTTAGATTATTAGAACCAAAGGTGAACATCATGAAATAAGTAATAATTGTATATTTTATATATGAAATTTATTTAAGGTAAAACTAATTTTTTTTAATTTAAAAACTAAATCATTTCAACAATTTTAATCTATGAAAAAAATGTTCTCTAACAGTTCAGAAATTTCTGCTAACATGTCATCTTCAGGAACAAACATTTCATTTGCATATTTTAGTATAGATGATATTCTACGAGTCTAAACTAAAATGTTTAAATGTAATTTTTGTTCCTGAGGATAGCATGTAAGCCAAAAGAAAGAACATTTTGTTTATAAAATAAAATTAGTGAAATAATTCTGCCTTTAAATTTAACAAAGTATATTTCTTTTTAATTAATGAAATAACTTCTTGAAATTTAGCTGTTTGAGACTATGTCACTTTGCACAAATGATAAGTGTTAGTTATAATAATAAAAATGTCATGAGAGTGAGAGTGTGAACATGGAAATAAGTATGGGAATGATGTAATGATGAAAATAGCAGGTGCTATCATTTCAAACAAGGGAATAAGCAAATTCTTATTTTTGAAATATATAAAGACATATGTGTCCCCTGACACAATCTGAAAGAGTTTTTCTCTGCTTATTTATGGCACAGATTTCAGCAATACTTCCCCAAGGTCCTGGCCTCTATTAGAGGGGAAACCCGTAACATATTCCCCACATCCCTTGCCCCATTGACTTTTCTTCTTCCCCTTTCTTCTCGTCTCCTTTCATGTGAGGGGAAGAAAGGGACTTTCCTTCCGAGGAATTCTCCCTTATTAAACTACTCTTTGGTCACAGAGCTGGAAAACATAAATCCTTCTTTCCTTTTATTTTCTTTCTGAAAAGAAAATCTTCTACGCTTTTTATTCTGCCAGAAAGCTTTTTTAGGATTTGGCGATGTTATGACTTTTCTTTAAGATGAATGCCGGTTCAATGAAACCCTTTGAGATATTATTGCTAGTAACATCAAACTTTGTTTCTTTGTTCTTTTATTCCATAGACATTTACTACAAAATATTTTTTAATAGATGACTCTAATAATTGTAAAATATCTGAACATATGACAGCCATGATTAATTACTTCTTGTAATAATAGTTTCCCATGAAGTAGAGGATTTATAAATTTTTAATTTGCACTTGCAAAAAAATATATATAAATCTATTTTGAATTAAATGAAGTTAAATCAATGAAGTATGGTTGTTTTGGGTTATTTTATAGTGAATAAATGTATACTAACAAATATTGAAGAATATATAGGAAACCATTTTTCCAAAGAGGTAAAGCCAAAATTATCCTTTAAATTGAAATTTCTCTAAAAGAGATACTTTAAGTAGTCCAAATATTTTTATTATTTTTCTAACAAAGCATAGTGTTCTTTTTTTAAATAACCAATTACCCTTATAATATTTAGTATTTAAATTGGGTGGTAGAATCATGTGAATTCCATAAAAGATTGTCTATCCCCCTCTCCCCACAGAAAATTTAAAACATTAAATGTTTTGATTTAGTAAAGTCTGTCTTATGAATCTTTTTTAAAAACTTAATTGCTAGCAGAACTGCAAAACTCCTGATAGTGATTGTCTCTTACAGCCACTTGAAACTGTGGACAAAATGTTGATCTAAAACTAGATACTTTAAATAGATTAATTCTGAAACTCAAATATTTTTTAACTAATACTATTAAGATAATAAAATATTCTTGTGAGTGTTTATTAGAAAAATGTTTGTAGTAAAAAAAATTATTTTCACATCCCAAGAGAGAAGCAGGCACCAATTGCATCTATCAGCGTTTAAATTGATATATAAAATCAATAAAATATATTGGAAATAAACTGTAAAAAGGGGGGTGTTAGTTGCTTTATAAGAAACTTGTGGTAGATTTTATGGTACATTTTTTATACTTATCTAATTGATACTTCAATATAATGTAGGATTATTAGTTTATTAATATAATATATATTAACTTTTGTTTTGAAAGTGGTAACTTCAATTAAAACACAAATATCCATTGGTCCGTATTTCTCAACTTTATTTTTCTTCGAGATTTCGGCCATCGGGCCATTATCATAATAATATCCAATAATATACCATAAAATCCATAACTGTATTCAAACGATATCTTAGATTCTGTATTTTCATTTCTCAGAACACATGTCAGCTCCTAGTATCCTCTCTCGTTTCCCCCACTTCTACTACGGTTCCTTAGTCTACGGAGGGCTATCAACAGATCTAGAGTTGAGACTGAAGAGACTTAGAGTCTCCCGCTGGTAAACCGAGTTGAAGTGGCTATATCCAACCTCCCGAAAGCAATACCTCCTTGGTGTTTTTCTATTCCAAGTTCTTAAAATCAAAAAACCTACCTATATCCTTGATCTTCTCACTCTTCGTTCATTCATCCATTCATTAAACACCAGATCCCCACCGATTGATTTATATTCACTCCTATATAACCGCCTTCTTCAGCAAATCCTTCGTCATACGTGCAACCTCCTTCTGGAATTCTCTTCCCATCTCTATTCGCCAATTCTCATCCATTCTTTCCTTTAAACACCTATTCCTTCACTAATTGCATAAACAAACTTCCACATCATTGTGAACAATATAAATAGGCACATATTGATCAACATTATAAACAGTAGTTAAGCCAAGATCTCAATGTATTTCATTTTGCTTCATGGAAAAATTTAAATACTTGTCAGACAAAAATTGTAATGTATGAACCATGTATTTATTCTTAAGGGAAATATGTCCCAGAATAAAATTATTTTTTCGTTTCATTTCATAATAATCAAAATTATATTAACTTGGACCAATCAATTGTTTCCTTGATAATGGACAGAGGGCGGAAACGTTCGAGAAAACTAAACCAAGCGTGTTTTTGTTGAATTTAAAATCATATTAATAAAGAGCTAAACGTTATTTAAAATTTTATTTTAAAAATTCGAACATTTCGACTATTTTTGTCTGGCAAAAAAACCGTCGAAATAAAAAAAAAAATCACTGTATAAAACTTTAATTAAGCCATTACTAACTTATGCCCTTATCGCGTGTGGATGGTGATACTTTAATAATATTAAAGAGAAAAATTATAAAAAGAATTTTTGACCCTGTAAAGAATGGCTGAGACACAATGCAGAGGTGTGCCAAATCTACTGAGAACCGGATATGGTACATAAATAAAATTCTCAAGACTGCGGAGGGCTGAACATGTAAGAATAAATGGTGACAAACTCAATAAGAAATTATTATTTGGGTATATGGAAGGAAAAGTAAAGAAAGAACAGCCAAGACTGTAGTGAGCAGACGAGGTTGAATCTGATGCACAAACATTTCTGAGAACAAGATCTTGGGGAGGCGAAGACCCGTACCTAGTTGTAGTGCCTGTGATGATTATGATGATAATAAATCTTTTCTACCCATGTTCGGGTATGAAAAGACGTTAAACACCAGATATATAAAATTTTTAGTCTCAAATGAGTATTTCTGTATATCTGAGACCACTTTCTCTTTTTTGATTTTATCTTTTAGTTATTATAAAGAACTTACTAAACAAAAACATTTTATGCTTAGAAATTTGCAATGATTTCAATGAAATAACAAACTATAAATTTTATTTTAAAGGAGCATCTTCGCAATATAATAGTAATAATCACATCCTAATTTCTGTTATACAATAGTATAGATTCTTCTATATTATTAAGGAAATTACTACCGGTTATAAACTAGCGGCTAAGAAAATATGGTTTCTATATATATGACAAAGATAACTACCCCTATGACATGAGATGAATTTATGTCGGCTGTTTCTTTGAAGAAGAAGCTAGATAATTTATTGGGACTGGTAGCCGGCGAGAAAGGGCTTCAGTACAACCCGCATGTACCTCCAGTTTTAGGAGCCAATTACTGACGCGGCGGCGAAAACAAGATCTGTTTCGTAGCCTCATAGAAAATAAGACAAAAAAATATTCCGTTTTCGAACATCGTCTAAATGTTTAATTCAGTACCATAGATCATACATAAAGACCTAAATGTTCCTAATAAAACCGATCTAACTCGAACTCGATATCATTCCTTCCATTATAAACTCCCAAACCCACTAGTTTCGAACCTTGCTTCCTCTTCCATTCCTGGCAATCCTCCGAGGCGCCTGAAAAGAAGATGGCCTCGTGACCTTATGTTGTAAAATGTTTTTAGAGTTCAACTACTGGGTAGTTTCTCTACATGCTGTATCATATCATTTTCATTATGTCACTATGATCAATTTACTTGTTGTATTTTTTATAGAGTTGTAAATATCAATAAATAAATAAATTAAAAAAATAAAATAAAGTACCATAGATATATTTTTTGGCTTTCAAGAGCAATAAATTTTGACAAACGAGATATCAAAGAAAGGTAATTTCATGGTGAAGTTACGAAACCCATTTTCTCTTTTTAATTTCTTACTACAGTTTTAATAAAAAAGATTTTAAAATGAAACTACAGTATAGGACTCCAATGGGAGTCTTGGCTGAAAAAAAAAAAAAAATGAAACTAGTTTTGAAACTCTAGAGATGGTGCAAATTATACTTTAAAGATCTCGGTGTCTAATTTCGAATTCCTATTAAAAAAATCGTAAAGAAAAATTAACTCAATATTTATTTATTAACAATTACAACCGTATTTACATATAAATACATCTAATGAATGTGATTTTAGATTACAATGGCATGATTAAGACATGTTAGAAAACTACCATAGGTAGTACTCAATAACATTTCTACATTAGATCTCGAGGCCATCTTCTTTTCAGGCGCCTTGGACGAAAATTTCATTTAAACTATATATATTTGTTTCAACATCAAAAGTAGTGGGGAGAAATTAAATGTACTCAATTAGTTCAAACAGATTGTTTTTATATTGCAAAAAATCTTGACTTTTATTTAATCAATCTTATATAAATATTTGAAACCAATTATGAAAAATTGTTAGTTCATATTCAAATATTATTTAAAAAAAAGTAAAAATTAACTTAATTAAAAATTATAAATCTTATAACACAAAAATCGGTAGTGTATTTAGTTTTGACTTTTGGAGTGAGGGGATAAGACAAAGAATTATATTTATCTTACTAATAGCTTCCCAGAAAGTACAGAATATCTCTAAATTCTAGACTAATGCACTCAACAATCGAATCAACCATATGTCTTGGTAAAATGTTACTGGAGAATGTTGCTTTTGAAGTCTAATTTTTAGTCCAAATGTATTAAACTTTGGAATGAACTTAAAACGAATTACAAATTTTTGTAAATTGTCAGGTATGGAAATTTTTAGAAATAATATTTATCGCCTTGTGCTTACAACGTTCTCAATTCGAAAGCCCCTTAGCCGACAATAGAAAGTGATGCCGGCGGCTTCTTTTCTTAAAGGCGCCGGCCACAAGCTGCATAGGAAATGCTGTATATGCAACGGGTGCATTATTCTGTACGCGCATCCTGGCAACTGGACAAGGCGCAGTGGCGCACACATGTGCCTGAGTGCACACACGGACCTCTCCGGTGCATCAGGAATACTCAATGCCATCCTCTGGTCTGTTTTGATTGCTTCCTATTCGCATCTCTGCCAGTTCCGATCTTCTCTCTGCTCAAGAACTCCAAGATATTATCTCATCTTAACAACCCACTTATTCTATTTAATTCGGTTTACTGGTTTTTCAAAAGAAGATTAGGGGTACAAAATGTGAGGCAAATAAGATAGCCTTTGAAGAAGTTACGTATTGAATTACAAAATATATACGAAATAAATTCCATAATTTGCCTCAAACGAATTTCTGATAAGGACTTCAAAAGACCTCGATTCTATTTAAGTCACATTTTAAACGAAGATTATCAATCTATCAATCACTTCTTAAGAGTTTTGAATCCTTCCATGCGACCTCGTAAAAAATCAAATTAACCTTGTTATGTGAAGCTTCTGTACCATACTGTTCTACACACCAACAACCGTACAACCGGCATTCGGTAATATAGTCTTTACCAGTCGCAAAATATGTTGAGCAATAACATGAACATCGTTTTCATTTCGTGGGACCAGCACAGAAATAAAAGTCGACCCTCAAGTTGGATTTGAACCGGCGATCAAGTCAAAGTTGGTCAATGTAGAGTCAGTCATTGCTACTTGAGAAGATATATACTCTGTACATTCCTGCAACGTTTAGGCTTTTAGTAATTACGCAGCTTTTGTTGAAGGATTTGGTTTGACAGATCAGACGTTGTACACATATTAAGGTTTTTTGATCTTACATATTTTTTTCTAACTACCCATACGCTCTAGTTTCTAACCTTGCTTCCTCTTCCATTCCTGGAATATCCTCCGAGGCGCCTGAAAAAAAGATGGCCCCGAGGCCTGGTAATGAAAAACGTCATTACATTAAACGTGTAGATTCTCTACACGCCGGTGTCACTCCATTATAACTGAGATCAAATTTACTACGTGTATTATAATGTACAGTTGTAAATAGCAATAAATAAATTATCTATATATTTTTTTGTGAATTTAAAGTACTAATAAAGCCTTGGTGATGGAGCTCGCCTTAGGCCTTGATTCAGTGACGCCATCACCTAAGCCCAGGCCTGGAGCAATATAATGTAGCCCCATTCAAAATTACGTGTGTTCTATTTTTGTTAATAATATTTAATATAAGGATTAAATCTTATTACGAAAACATTATATTATTACTTATTATTTAGACTGCAGAGTATTAATTATAGATTTTTTAGTCAACTCTCGGGCTTGACTTGGGTTGACTTTAAACTTCAAAACTTATAGCTAAATTAAAAATTAATAATTTTTTTTATCTTCAAATAATTATTTCCAACATTATTGGACGCCTGACGTTGTTCAAGAAATGATACGCCAAGTGTTGAGAGATATCGATGAAAAAATAATTTCTGCCCATTAGCAAGGAAGTCTCTGATTATTTACTGATTGCGATTTAATTATAGTTTTACTGTTTTCATCTTTTTCATTGAACTCCCTCTCACTGTTTTCCAGATGATTCCGAAATGCATATTGTACTTTTTTCTAAGATGTTTTGCAAACATATATTTTGATACTTCCCCTGTGATATCAAATCCTTCTATCAATCCCTAGAGAATCAGACTAATGCGAATAGTATATTACACTACTCCGCCATCAGAACTCAATATATTTTTAATAATGTATAATCCGCCATATCCCTTCGGTATTAGTCATGTTCCTGATGGCAAAACGACGTCCTCCAAGCAATGAGAGGACTGAACCAAGGGGTGGGACCCTCTAGTAAGTGATTTATGCAGCACTTCAGATGAGTCGTAATATCCAAACTCAGGCATAATGATGACTAATTATGCAGTAGCATCTTGGCATATTAAATAAATACTATTCACGATTATTATTATAAAAATTACATTACAACTTTGAACAATTGATTTAATATATTTTTTTTAATATTGTTATATTTCAACTATAAATACGATAGCAATATATGCAGAATATAGTAACTGGAAAAAACAAATTTGATAAAAAAGAGAGAAACGAGGTTAAAAGCGGAAAATGCTAGTTATTTTTCAGTATCAACATCACTTCTCTTAAGCATTTGTTTAGAAACTTTAAAGTTAAGTTTTACAGACTATAACGCTTCTATTCCTGATAGCTGAGCGGACTGAGGTGAGGTTTCCTGAACGCTTTTTTCAGAAGGTTGTGGGTTCGATTCCCACCTGGGCTGGTCAATATTTATTTCGCAATGGCATCGAGAAATGAATCCCGACGTCCCCACTCTGGGGCTGTCTGTGTAGGTCCTCAATGGAGGAGTTAAGCCAAAAAAAAAAAAATAATAAAATCAAATCCTTTCTATTGTTCTTTAGAGATGGAAAACTTGGCCACTTACATAAAGGGAAGAACAACGCCTTAAGGTTTTTAGAAAGTAAAACATTCTCTAAAATATTTGACCCAAGAAGGATGAGAATTTGGGACCGGAGAATTTAAAATGCTACTCAACGCCGCATTGCGAGAACTGCACCCGGTAAATATTTATGAAGTGCTTGTGAATAATTTGGGCTTTTAGAGTGTACTTAGAGTAAAGAACGAATCCTTACGGCATATCTTACGGATTTGGTTTTGGACAGCGGTCAGCGGACAAACGTGTGTAGACTGTGATTGATTTTATCGGCATGGAATCTTCACGTTCGCTATCAATACTTATCTATTAACTTAATATTTAATATTATTGACACGGAGACTAAATGGAGATGATTAAATTTATATACGATGCTATAAATAAATTATATTTTGTTGAAAATATAAAATTTAAATGGCTCACATGAGTGAAAGAAAAGAAAAAAATAGTAGTAATAAATAAAAAAAAAGTTAGAAGTCATGATTTTGTTTTTTGGGGGATGGAGGGAGGTTTGGATTGACATTAAAAATCTAAATTCGCGATCTCGGCAAAGAACCCGAAATTTTTTTTTTTTATATACAACCAAAAATTGTATTTCATTCACACAATCATGGAAACTATCTACTGCACGAAATACGTTATGCCTAATGGCCTAATGCCAAAATACATTAAGCATCAGGACCCACATTACTTTATTTCTTTTTTAAATTATTATATATCCTAATTAATATTGGTTTTAAAACTTGAAATACATTCACAAAAAAAAAAGAAGACAGGATTAGGTTTCTGACGACTAGATCGGTCATAGCAAGACTTCATATGCTGTGGCGAAGTGTAGTGGTGGCGGGGGGTGGGCGGCAAAAACATCACAATAAATAATAAGATAACATATTGTGAAAATTTGAACCATTTCATTTCATATTTCAATTGAAAACAAACTAAAATAATACTAAAGTAATCTGGACCTACAACTGTGATTCGAATATGAAAGACATTAATAAATTTGATCTCTTTTTATTAATTGACACAAGTATTATTCTTGTTTTCAGTAGAATTAGCAAACAAATAAAAAATCTCGTCGTCCCGTAAGTCCAAAATTAAATGTTCTGAAAGCCATATTTTGTGAAAATGCAAAATGTATGGGCTCAGTTTAAATAAACATTCTGACTTTCGAAATTTTGAATTACAATATGAACTAACTGAAGGCTGTATAGGAACAGCAAGATGGTAATTGAGAATGTTACAAATCTTCAATTTCAAAATTTAAAAAAAATTAAATTCTATACCGCTACAACCGATTAAGGATCAGGGGTTCAGTATTTTGTAAGGAAGAACTGTTACTAGACCAACGGTTTTGCAAGGAAGTGATTTGGTTAGAATCAGGCTCGGCCGTTAGATTTTTACCCAAGTAAGGATACCCAATTTAAGAGGCTGGGTGGACCTCAGAAGGGCTCCAAGAACCCACAAGAGTTGACTACTCAGGGCTACAGTGTAATAGAAAACTATTTTCTGCCCAGCCGGATTCGAAGTAGCGTCCTCGGAGTTAGTAGCCACGCGCCTTTCCACGGAGCTACCCGCGCTTCCTTCGAAATTAAATAATCAATAGTTTTTCAAATGTGGTATTTTAAAATTTTAGTTCACTAACTAATTACTTAAGCACTTTTTACTTCAAATGAATTATATACTTATATTTTAGTTAGTTATTTGACTTCCATATTATGTGATACTCCATTTTATGAAGTTTTTATTTAGGGAAAAACGCTCTCAGCTTCAAACGAATAACAATAAGATTTGCTATGCATCTCAAGTATTTAAGACAATATACATCGACTTTATAAGACTACTGCTTCAAATTTATTCTTATTTATTTATGAATAATACAGGGGGAAAACGAGTTTTCGTTTCTAAAATGCGTGAGATGGGTTCCAACTATATTTTTTAATTCCGCGCATGATAGTGTAATCAAAGGGAAAAAAAACATGTGCATAATGTAAATAGGCGATTCTCCTAAACACCTTGATCAAAAGTGTAATACTTCGCTTCTCACTTGTAATCTTCACATACGCACATATATTTATTACAGCATTTTTGTGATATACAAGTCTCAGCCGATCGGATACCTAATCCAGACCCAATAACAAAAAACTAATGTGCTCGTGGTATCGCAGCCATCGTGAGCCTTCCCCAGTTCATTTAAATAAAAATAAAAAATCCAAGTGGACATTCCTCCGCTCCTTCAGCCCCTACGACCTTCAAAGGATCTAGACGTACAATCTCCGAATGGAAAGTATTCAAAGCGAGTTCCTGGGATCGTATATTGTCGCTAAGGAGCCTTTACCCAAACAGTAACCATGTAAGCTTTACAACAACATTAATCGTTTTCAATCCGGTGAAATATTTTGCAACAATTTTATTCGAAAACAAAATATATGGGTTTCTCTTAAGCCATTTATAAAATATTGTTAGTAAAAATGCAGATACTACATTTTATGTAAGGTGATCAATACATCAAAAGTTGTTCCAAATATTATAAAAATAAATATATATATCGGTTCTTGGTCTGATACGCATATATTACTGAATTATAGCTTCCTTCTAACTGTAAACCTCAAAGAAGGGATAGTATTCTATAATGCATATTTCTATAAAATTATATTTGTAATAAATCATATTTAATGAATTTGGAGCAAGAATATGACAAGCCACATGATGAAAAATGTTCAGCAAAACTACTTCATAAATTTCTCAAATTTTAACTTAATGTTACATAGTGTTCATATTCCATAATATTATATTATAAACTGGTTAGAATTTAGGTGTAGAAAAACGAACATTATAAATAATTTTATAGATAGAGCGCAAAAAAAAAAAAATATGTGTATTTACTTTTAATAATATTTTTTTATAATTATGGCTCGTCAAATTTATGTTCTAACAATCCATTTGTGGGCATAAAATTAAAAGATATAAAGGAACATAACAGATCAAATAAATATAATTAAAGTAATCAATAACAATTATGGTAGATTTATTCTATATACATATACCATTAATTCTTTAGGATATCCAAAAATGTAATATAATTTATAAATAATTAGATCGATATTCAATGAAGAGGAAAAAAAGATTTTCTTGTGTTGCATTAAAAAAATTCACCAAATCTTGGTAAGCCGAAAACAAATATCTGCCTTGTCGAAAAAAGGAAAATATTTTATAAAGATAAAAATTATTAAATATGTTGATTATCAGGCTTCAAACTACCTCTCTCAGTATGCATATATATTAAGTACTTCGATAATGTGAATCATTAATTCCTTGTTAATTGTTTCCTTAATTGTTATACATTGTTGTACACTTAATTGTTATACATGATTGTTTCCTTTATTAATAAATTAAATTTCATTATGAGTTATTTAAGTTTTTTAATATGTTATAATATTATTAATAAACAATTTGTCATAAAATTTGGTATAACACGAAAATTCCTTTTATGAATTATGAAAACTATAGTGTATTAATTATTGAAGGAGTTATTACGATTATCTTTTAGTCTACATGTCTCTGAATCCAATAAAAAAAATATAAAATTTATAGATCGTCATTTCGTTACGTTGACATCGTAATTAAAAATTAATTGAAATTTACCATTGCAACATTACAATTTAATTGTAATTGTAATCATAGGCAATTTAGGCGAATGCAAGTAGTTTATTTAAACATCTAAGACCAATACATAATTAATTCTGAAGATATTTTTTTAATTAAATTAAATTTAGATATATTTTTGCTTTGTCACTACAAAATATAGGGAAGCTTTATTCTCACCTAGGAAATTAAAACATTTTTGTCACAAGAATCAGAAATATTTGATCCCACTTTTTTTTAAGCATTAAGAAATTTTTTGTCTGTCTTGCAGCAGTCAAATTCATTATTGTGCATAATCGATCGTACCGTTAATCCTATTTTTACATTTGTGCATCCATTGCAAGAATTGTGCGAATTGGTACATAGATGGTTTTATATCATTTTCATCATATTTCATTCTCTATTTTCGCTTACAAATTCGTAAATGTATTTCCCCTAATACTCCTATGTTTCGAAAATGTTCATCCGATTTGGCTCAAAGCTGGAAGAATGTTAAAGTTATTTTGCGCATGTTATAGTAACAATTTAAAAAAAAAAAAACTTTCTTTTACGATAACGATTCATCCCGTTCATATTATTCTAAAATAACAAAGAATAATTCATAGGTGATTACCTACCCGATAGTAATCACCATAAAAAGAGTAATTTCCAGAAAATTTATTTTTTACAAAATAAAATAGGAGGCAAAAACAGTGAGGAATTTACAAAGATCTTTGTAAATGTTTCTACTTGGCAGAACGTTTTCCACCTTCGGTTTAATTTAAGATAATTATAATTTAAAAATATAATTGGTTGCAAATAGGTTTCATCACATGTTAGTTATCTAGACAATACAGATTTGAAATGTACCCCTTCGATGGCGTGTCGAGACGGAGCCTCCTATTATCTTAGTCTGTTAGCAGGCTGTTCTCTTTTCGTTCCACTTGAAGTTCCAAGGACTTGAAGCACATTGTCGTTCTTATCTCAAATCTGTTTCAGATGACATCTTCCCCTTAAATGGATGTTCTTCAGAAGCATTAGTCCAGTCCGTTTAACAAACCGTACCAAGGGAGTGAAGAATAATTCAATTAATTATAATTCTTTGTAATTTAATAATTATTTATTTTAAACTAGAAAAATTGAGCTAAATCAACGAAATAAGTAAATATAGATTCGTTTTGTTTTTGATGCAATCGCTGAGCTATTAGATATATCAGCCAACTTATTTCTCAGTCTATCTTATAGGCTATTGTTTTCATCTAGCTCTGCAGTAAGTTTATTTATTCTGTCTACCCACCTGGTTCTTAGCCAGCTATTGTGGAATTCAGGATAGCTTCAAGCTAGTCCAACTCTCACCATTACTTCGTTCATTGCTTTTATAGTGCGTGATATTGAATTACAAGATTTTCTAAATAAATTCCTTATTTTCCTACCTAAGCTATTAGGCTTCTAAACTATAAATAAGTCAGGGGACCCTAATGCATATTGACATATAGATCGAATCTATTAAATAAAAAAATGTTATTGATACGAATTTTAATTTAATTTAAATAAATGATTAACGATTCTTTTTTTTTTTTTTTTATTTATGAAAACTTACATGTTTTTCTCCAATACTACAAAGTACATTTCAAGTTAGTCGTTTGTCCAGATGTACAGGTATCAGATCAGGTTTGTCCCTAGGTATCAGATCTCTTCGACAGGTATTAAGAAGGGTATTATTAAATGATACTGTAAAGTAGCAAGTTATAGGATTGTAACGACGGGTAAAGGTGATTTATTGTAATTTATTTTAATCTTCCAGTTTTTGAAAACATTCTTCAAGAGTTATAATATGGGATTGGAGTGTTTGGAATGCATTATTCACGGATGGAACGCATGTTTCATCGGCATATGTGATTACGATTGTATTGGGATGGCTACATAAATTGTGTAAAGGGTGGAACCGAGGTTATTACCGTGAGGTACACCAGCATAGTGAAAAATAAGAGATCAATATTTTACTATTGTAATTTACTTTGAATAATACATTAGTGAGATAAGATTGGATGAGGAGAAAATTTTAGAGGGAAGAAATTCAGGCTCGATCAGAATCCTAGATTCTTAATTTAAATACCGAAATTTATTTCATTCAAACATAATAGGATATGACCAACTATGACGATTCTAATATCTTAATCGTTATTATTTTTTAATTAATTAACTTTCTTATACTAATCTGTGCGTGTTATCTAAAATAACAAATTAGGCCACTGCACAAACATTGTTTTTATATTAAATTTTTGACTATTTATGACACCTTTTTTTAGTGGCTTTAAAATTCCATTATTATATATAAATGCTATTTGCCTGTTTGAATTCAGATATAATTGCTATATGATGACAGGTCACTTATAATAATTTATTTATCAATTTTATGATACCTTTAATAACCTAGTTGTGTCATAAACATATGTTTCTTTATCTATTTCTAGATTTTTTTTTATTGAGTGCCTGCAATTTTTGCTTTTTTCTTCATGTATTTGTATATTCTGAATAGATACCAATCAATGAAAAAATAACAATGTTTAGTCAAAAAATTTATTTCTACATCAAAATTGTAAAAGACGCAAGATTGTTATGGAGACGTAAGCTCAAAGATTTTTCTCTCCATTTCCATTAAGGTTTCGTTTTTCCAGTTCAAAAGTTGAAAAGTACCTATATAAGTATATGTAAATAATCTGTAACTTTACATCGTTTGTCCTTAAGATATACTGTTAAAATTGTAATATGCTGAGCCGGACTTAATATTGAGGAAAAAAACAGTTTAAGGAAGCTTGATCAATTAATTCAAACACTTGCTACTTGCAAAACGCCCACGTTGACTTCTTTGTTTATTTAAAAGCTCTCTGGAACTCTACCAAATAAAGTTAAACAAACCAGAAGCAGGAGAACTAATTCTGTAAGAGTGAGAAGATTCATCCCGTGAATTGAAGTGAGTGAATTTTTTTAACGATTTAACTTCAATTTTTAGTACCACAGTGTAATAAACGTTCAGAATAAATTAAATAAATAAAAAAACTATAAATGAGGAAAAACGAGAATTCTAATTAATCTATCTTCGAACAGATGGACCTGATAACAGCCTCGTTCGAACTTAACAGTATCTCCAAACTTAGAGAAGCAGTCGAGTTTTATTTTTAGTACATAAAGTACGTTGATACTGTTAAAGTTAATTGATATAATATTTAAGAGTGTTTTTAGTCAAAACTCTTTTATATCAAGAGCCTGAGAGGAATTAACAAAAAAACTTTGGGGAGGTACGCTAATGAAAACCAGTATCTACTACTTTAATTAAACTGAAAATTAAGAGTTTTTTCTATGTTCAATCAATTCAATTCGATGAACTGAAACTGAGAATCAATGAACTGAGAATTGATTGGTTTTTTTTTTTTTTTTTTTTTCAAAACCAGTTTACTTCTGAGACAAGTTTTTGTTTCTTCCTCTTTTTATTACATAATTATTGTAATACAGCTCTTAACTTCTCATTGAACAGAGGAAACGTTCATCTATAGTTAATATCGATATTATGGGGACTTTGATGAAACTGGTTATACGCTTAACTGGTAATTGTTTTGAAATAACTGTTATTCTTTGCCTTTTATTATTATTATTATTATTTTTTTTTTATTTATCCAATGATATCATTAATGATTGATAGTAATTAAAACTAATAAATAAATTTACGCTACCATACGTACTAATCTCGACGTCAGACCGGCTGAGACCATTCTGGAGGAGCACAAACTAAGATGGTTTAGACATCTTATTAGGATGAATCCAGATAGAAAATCTAGGAAGACTAACAAGCTCTGCACGAAAGGGAACAGACTCAGGAGAAGGCCTCACATCTCCTGGAAGGACGGTGTAAGGAAGGCATTCAGGAAGCGTGGAATGGACTGGAGAAGGAGAAGAGAGCTGGTTCAAGAGAGAGGGACATTTGAGCCAGACTCTATAAGCGGGATCTTCACACTGCGAAGCGGTAGTAGAGGGAATGACTGTGATGATGATGATGATATTAATTTTAGAGTTCTTCCCTCGAGGTCTAAGCTTTAGAATTTACACTAATGCTATTAATGTTAAATGCTAAGTGTAACATTTTTTAGCTTTATATTCCCACTCTGACGAATTCTGATACTTTTTTTGGGAGCGATAGAATAATTTTACTGTGAAAAAGTCCATAATGGAAAATTATGGAATAAAGTTTTTTTTAATCAAAGTTAATCCATCAAAACTGTTTAAAATAAGAAATTCTATGTCACAATTGAGGTGTAGCATCGGTCTTTAAAGTTTCCTATTTCTTACATGGTATACTCTGTTTATATATATTGCATAACAAATTACTTGTGTAGATAAAATACGTGGCGATCGATGTCTCTGTCCTATCGATGCTTTATAAATTTATTACATTACGGATTAAGGCTAAGTTATCATTGTAATAACCTCTATCAAACGGAGAGGTGTTTCGGCAATGAGCGAACTTATCAAAAATACCTTATCTTCGAAAAGAACTGCTCCGAACTGAACTTGTCAAAATGTGAACGGTCACTGAGCCTGCCTGCTTAGAGGTTAGGGGTTTGACTTCTACTGCCTCCGACCCGTCGCTCCTCCCAAAAAGTCATCGGCTCATCTTGTCACCTGTGTTTGCTATAACCAGTTAGCCATTATTTCTCGATTACACGAAGACTAAAAAAACGGAGTAGTCTTTTCCATCGACATTTGTCTCAAATACTTTATCGGAACCACAACATGCTGGAAAATATTTACTAACCTGTGATTAATTTTATAGTTACCTACCTAATTTGACTAATTAATATTATTATCTGAATCATAATATATGTATGTAGTTGCAAAGTATCCTTGAACCTTTAAAATGTATCGGTACCAAGGATAAAAAAAAAATTGTAGCAGTCTTTGGACTGGCCGACTGGATATTTTATTACTAACAATCGTATGTTCTTTCTTATAGATTGTTCTTAAATATTGTTTCCATAATAATAATTAGAAAAGAACAGTCAATTCAAGCAGGATAATTTTTATATTATAATGAGATATTATGAGATTTCAGGAGCTTACTCAATCCGACCGGCACTGTAGGAGCTTAGGAAATTTTTGTATTGTAATATCAGAGTAGGAGTTAATACTCTGATATTACAATAAAAAAATTTTCCTGGTAGAATTGATCCACACTTCCCCCACAACTTCCGTTTCATATTGCATCTAGGAATCAATTTACTCCCATGCTCCTAGGTAGTTACGGCAACAAATATAATTCATAAATTCATTGCTGTTATATATTTTAATTACTAAAATGCCTACCTACTCCTCTGGTATTACATCGGTAGCTTAATACAACTTTTACTGTAAAAAAAAAAAAAAAAGTACACGAAAAAAATAACACCATTAAAAACTTCGGATGCACTATATCTGAAGTGAAACCTAAATCATGAACACCCTCAAAGAATGCCCTTTTATTGAGTCTGCTACTCGTAGAATCAATGTGATTAAGGGAACGGATTCCATCACTGAGTAAAGGAACGTAATAAACCTGTGACCTTGTCTGTGAATGGACTGATCATTTGGGATTCGAATCCGGCACTTTGACTTACACATCTCTAGTCCAAAGCACGCGGATCTTAAATTTTAATATTAAAAAAATTCGGTTGTGTGAGCTGTGTTACTAAAGTGTATAGTGAAAATTACATTTTTTGTATCTATAGTAATACTAACAATTAATAGTGGTACGAGAACATCGTAATCTAGCTCGTTCTGTTATTTTTGATAAAGTATAATAATAAACTAAGATTAATTACTACGGAAGATTAATTAGCCACGGTTTAGTGATGTGTTATTTCTCAGGCGGTTAATTATTTCGTCTGCTACTCTTACAAGCTAGAACATTTCACAAAATAATATATATATGTCTACCTTCTCTTTCTATTAAATATTCAAAATAAAAATTATTTTTAAAAAATACTAAAAATTTAGTATGCGTTCTGATAGATAAATAATGTTCACTGCTCTTTATAATTGTTATAGATGTAATTGTTAAATATGTATGTAACACTTTTAGATATTTAAATCAAATCAGCGGCATAAATAATACTAATTTCTATTTGAAAAGAACACTTTTACAAAAAAAAAAAAAACGTCAAATTTCACTTTCTATCAACAGTTTTAATTATGAATACAATTATTTGGGTATTTTTAAAACAAATAATAGCCCATATAACTGATAATCATTTTGGCCGTGAAGGAACCAATAGAATAGTGGTTGGAATGGGAGGCAGCGGGATTGGACAAAGGTCCTTTAGAAAGATGCCCATCTGGTGGGAGTGGACAAAAAGGTGCTCCCCACCCCTTCACAGTCTACCTGCTCTGTCCAAGTATTCTGAATCAATGATTTTTTTTTTCTTATTACATCTTTCTATACCGAAATACTCCAATTCTTGTGTCTGAGATACTCAAAATGGAAAACAATAATCCACACCACATTTCGTTTTGTTTTATAAACTAATTAATTGTAATACAAATTATCTCGAGTCAAACACCACTAAAATAATAATTTAGAGTATAAATATAAACTTTCCCTTTGTGAAATACCTTAAAATAATTTTTGGATAGATTTTAAATTATACCGGTTTTTATGTTTTAAAAGGCTAAATTTAATTAAAATAAAATTTAGAAATTACCGGTGAATCGTGAGGTGCTAGCAAAACATTTATTTATTTACTGATAATAACACTGAAAAGTATTATGAAGAAACACGTAGCTTTTAGTCAAATTAAATGAATCCTTATATTACAAGATGTCATTGTAATCACATGATTTGATATGTCATTGAATATCATTTAATTTATTATTTTCAAATTGTATTTTTTTTTTTTTTAAAGAAGTTTGAACAAATAAAATTAAAAATTAACAATTTATAAAGGTGACCAATCTGTATAACAAAAAGACAGGAATGTTTAAACGAAAACCATCCTTCAAATACATGAGTCCAAATTGCGTTTTGAAATTATCGACGATTGTACCAAAAACTAACAGATCATTATTCAAAGAGAAAAGGAAGATGTATTTGGAAGAAAACAAAAGTGGTTATAATATTCTGAATAAATAAGATTCAATAAGAGAGAACATAACTTGAGATCCTGGAGAACGTATAATATTAAGAAAAATGAAACCATGAAAACTAAAAAAAAAAATATGAAAACATATGAAGAATTATCAGAACCAAAAATCATTAATTTAAATGTTATGTTTTCTTGTCAGTTCTAATATACGTACATCGTGTGTTCAGGTATTTGAGGGAAAATAAACTCGCAATTTAAACAGGAAGGATATTTTTTTAAAAAGTTAATAATTAGATCCATTGAATTTAATATAAAAATTGTAAACAATTTAATTTTTTTTTCTTGTGGAGTTCATTTTTAATTAATAAATATCAATTAAAAAGATTGGGGATACAAAAGGGAATCATTTTTAATATATAACTATATAAAAATAAAAATGTTTACAGTTTCACGCTAATAGCCCATGGGCTCATTTCTTTTACAATAAATTCGTTCAGAATGAGACATTTATTGGTAGACAGTGCACAATGCTAGATGAATTATTGTTCAACTATTCCTGTTTCCAAAATGGAGGTGGTGTTCCTAACTTGTTTAATCAACTTGAAAGTTTGGCGCATGGTACATTCAATTTGTTTGTGTCTGTAATAAAATATAAATGAATTTTGCTCATGCAAAAAAAAAAAAAAAAAATATGGCGAGTGTCAATCATTATTTATTAAACGAATTTTGAACATTAAGGTGAACCATGAACCATGAAGAGGGAGGAAAAAAAGAAAAAGAAAATGGCCGAAGTTGATTAAATGTTTTACAATCTGTAGTAAATGTTGAATTCGAAATTGTTCATCCTCGAAAACATTTCAGAGTTGATTGTAAGAACTATCTCGGGATGGCGGTAAAAGTAGAATAAGGTAAAATTTCAAAATGTTCTATGTATAAAACAATTACTTTTCCAATTGACCATAGAATTATTATAAGTTGAACGTGCTCAGAACAAGAAAGTTCACTATGATTCATATATCAATGAGACATATGATAATAGAAGCTGGTTTCAGAATGATGTTTATGTGTACTTAGGGTAGCCAGGTTAATCGATCAGTAAGTAATTCTACCTAATCCAACTTAAGATCTCAAATAGGAAGGAATACTAAAAAAAATAAAAACAAATAAATTACCACTGGTATTAAAGTTATTTCTAGGAAAGGTTATAAAACCAAAAATAAATTAATGGAATTCTTCCTGTCCAACCCACTCCTCTAAACCCCGACTTAGCGACGGTATTACCTTACCTTCGAAAGATTTATTAAAATCGGAAAGAGATGAAGACTTAAGACTAAATAAAAATTTAGTTAGTGGCTAAAACTGGAGGGGAACGTCGTGAATGTACCATTTAGTATATAGATGATTGTGTAAAAATCAGATGTAAGGACGTAGGCATGTTTACCATGAGCATTCTAGAAATTTATGGATTACTCTGGTTTGAGCACAAATATATAAAACAAATATGTACCTTAATGTGTTTAAAAAGAGAAATAATCAGTGAGAAGCAGTTAAAGTTTACATCTACAGAAGATGTTTGCTACCTGCTTGGGACCCCAATACCTAGGGATAGCCGGTGCCCAAAATAATGAATGGTCTGCAGCTGGAAATATATATATCTTTATGTAAATACATTCGGATAGATGTCTCATAACTTAAAAAATAATAGATTTTTTTGGAAGATAAATTACACTAACATGAATCCATGCTTTTGATCATTTAAGGTCTGTTAGACTAGATGAATGTTTGAATTGCTGAATCCTACCAAGAATGATTAACTTGAAATTCAATTTAACATCTTAAATTCAAAAAGATATGTAAAATTTGTTGTGTACATAGCAGATTTCCAAATGATGTTGAAGACGGTGTTATAGAAAATATACGAAAAGATTCTGGGATGGTTGTAAATGACCCAACAGATTAGGAGGTGAATCGGTAGTAATCAGATGGAAGAATTATTTTTACTCACTAGAGTTACACACATCTCTGTTCAATTGGTCTCGAATGATTTTCTATTTTAGAGAGTCAAAGAAATGGGAGGAGGATTTGAAAACAACAATATTTAGTTTGGTTAATTTCTTACAGCAGAAAGCCCAGAAAATGATAAAAGACATTAAATAAGTGTCCATGGCCTTTAAGTTTTCATAGATTAAGTATTCTGTAAGCAAAGATAAGAGGGGTAGTTTTTTATTGCAGAAGATAAATGTTAGCTAAAATTATTTAGGAATCTTGATTTTACTTTTGGACAACTTACAAGAACATCAGTAAGGAATGAAACCGATTGTCGAATGTTTGTAATGTTTTAATTTTATGTAATTAAAACAACGATTTTTATAATCAATCTGTATAGAGGTTTATTTTTCATTTCGCTACATAAAGTTTGAAAATTGTTATTGTTTTTTCAATAAAGGTTTTATTATTTTCAATATAAAAATTAAATTAAATTCACGGAATCTATAGAAGAATGCTTCAAAAGAGTTGATTCTACACTTCGATAGAATCGTTGATATTGGTTCCGTCAAAAGAAACCAACTTCCCCACTTTCGCCAGTCTAAATGATACAGAATAGAGCTAAATACAGCACATTCGGAAAATTGCCACAGCCCTATACAGTTAGAAATACCAGACTTAAAATAATGAATTAATTTAAAATAAATAGGTAATGTTTAGGCATTTTAGAGGAATTATAATTGAGTAGCTTATTAATTTAGGTGTTAGGAATTTACTTTTTGAATAGTTGTTCACAATTTATTTTTTATATAGTAAATTATGAAGGTTTCGATTATAAAGTATGTTAGAGATTAAACTATAGATTTTATTGATTACTTTATTATCCATATAATTATTTTGTTTACTTTTTACATTTAATTTACGATTTAACCTTCATTTTATATTTATTACATGATCAGTGATTGTTAAATATTATTTTATAGTATCTTCAGATAATATTTTATAAAATATTTTCCACAATTATCGTTTATTGATGGTCATAAATTGAAATAGTAGAAATAGAAATCAATGTGCTTTATGAAGAATTTATAAATAGTATTGATTATGCAACAGCAAACAGTATGTTGATGAACAATAAATAAATAATGTCATTGAATTTATTCTTTCAATAAAATATAAATGTACAGCTTTATAAAAATATTTAAAACTACCTATATAAAAAAAAAAATTTTCAAATAATTAAAAATTTCATTAAATATCTGACTAATTTGGATGAAATTGATTTTTATTATTTAATGGAGCAATAAATTAACATTTTATGAGTACCTCATATTATTATCAACAATCATAATTAACATTCATAATATCAAAGTAGCAATAAATAAAACTATAATTAAAGTAATAGAGTTAATGAAAATAATATTAATATATAGAAACTGATGATAATGGTGGATGAACAATGATTTAGCTAATAATCAGCATTGATGTTCATCAGGGTTTCCATTAAGTAACACCATAAATTTCAATTGCCGCCCAAATTGCCGTAGAAAATGGCGGATACTTAGGTACCTTAGAATATTGATTTTCAAGCCCACCACCTGGCGGAAAATTTTTGTACTAAGCTGCATATCACCCCCTTTTGATTAAGATATTTTTTAAAAAACATATGTTCTTAATGGTTTATAGAACAAATTAAAATAAAATTGTTTATTTAAATTATATAATTTAGAAAAAAAAAATTAAATAATATTTATATCTTACTTCTTGCTTTTTGTTTAAATTTGTGTGAAATAATTAGATATATTAAATATTGTAATATATACATGCAAAACAATAGTACTATAGAAGTAAGGAAAATAAAAGCAATTATTTATACCAGGTTATAGACTTATAAGGTTATTGGAATAGGTTATGCACTAAATCCACATCTCTAACAACATATCCATAACATAGGATTACCTTGCTAATAGGTCTAACCGCAAACGGACAGCAATGACCCGTGGCAGCCATAAAAAAATGATGTCTAGACCCATAATGGTCGGTCATAAGCAGCCATAACGGGGAGGGTTGGGCGGGGGTGGGTCACCCTTCTGTGCACATGGCTCTTATCAGCGGCACATAAATGATAACAGGGTCATTTCGTCACTAACCTAGTGACATCTCTCTGACAGGTGTTCATGTCAATCTGCGAAAGTAATATAAATATGCAGTAGTAATCATTATTGATAAGCTGAGAGGGTCAATTTTGTCGTATCTCATTCGGTCCATTGGGGAAACGGAATGAGTTTAGGGTTTCCATGTTTTGAATTATAATATGTATTGTTAGAGTCAAAGGTAGGTTAGATTGCAAATAATTTATAGAAAATAGAAAAATCAATACTGCACGGTTGACCTGGTTTGAGCAAGTATTTTATTACAATTGAATCTAATAGTGGAAAGTGCATTAATCTGGTTGTGTAATTGGATTGTCATTGAATAACAACTTATAATATACCTAGAGGTTACAAGCCATAACCTCCTAGGGTTACTAACGACTCTCTCTTCAGCGGCACTTGACAGAACACACAGGTTCACGATTAAACCTAAAATAGCCGGTATCATTGGTTACGGGATAGTTACATTAACAGTCATTACGTCATCACTACTGACATGCAACTAATTTAAAAACTGTTACCTGTACGAAGGGTGCGGCGGCCATGTTGTACCCGAGGTACCGAAGTACTGTGAGGTACACTCTACCCCACCGACGGGAAGCTAACCTGACGGAGGCGTAGGGTTCCCCCAGGGCTCACTAGGCAGCGCTGCCATCGCCCTCCTCCCCTCCTGCAAATTGGGCCGGTACTACGAGTGGGGAGGCCCCTCCCCTCCTCGGGCACGCCCTTCCCCCACTAATTGGTTAAAACGCCCGGCAACTTTCTTAAGACTTTCTGAATTATCTCGTTATCGGCAGCTGCCGACTCGTGTACAGGTACTTTCGGTGCGTTTATTAATTAGTAAGGGTAGAATGGAATTATATTGAAAATGAACATTTGTTTCAATATAAAATCCAATTATTTGACCCCATTAATTAATTATAGATTTAATTCAATTAGTACAAATTCATTCTCAGGCCTAAATAAAACATAAGAAGTGTGAATTTATAGCTAAATTTGATTTATTTTTCAATAAAAAAACAAAACAAGCTGCTTAAATCTATATACAATTAAAGTGAAATTAAAGCAATAAAACTTTCTGTTGATTTCAAATCACACCTTACGGAAATAAAACTTTTTTAAGCTAATTTTCTTACATCAAACTACAGGATTGACTCAAAACAGCTTGTTAATATATTTAATAAAAAAAAACTTTTCTTCTACCATTTATACTTTTTTTTATATACTTCAGATATACTACAATATAAATACACCACTTGTTAAACAGCACCATGATCTAGAATTCACTTGCATTCAAACATTTTTAAATCTATACTGTACACCACAGGATTGTTATAAATTAAATTTTAATTTATTTCATAATTGTTTTTATAACTATAAAATATTTATAGTTGTTTCTATCAAATAATTGTTTTAAAACTATTAAGTATAATAAAATTCTCTCCATTATTTTAATTTTCATTTCACAATAATCACCAGACTAAAAGTATTGTATACCTACATTTTATAATGAACGCTATTGTTATACATATATTTACATTATTTATTAAAATTGCCGTCAATAAATCTTAATAAAACCCAATAAAATCAGGAATTCTCATTAATTTGGCTGTATTTGTTTCGTCTTTAATTAGTTAATAAAATAATGGAATTTTAATAAATAATTTAAATTTTTAATTAATTTCAAGCCCTTTTTAGGGCATGGATTAAAAATTAATATATGAATAATGTATTTCCGATATACTTTTCAGTTTTTATATTTGAAATTATTGCAAGATATTGAATAAATTTATTGAAATTACAGGCTGAGAATTGAAAATCTTCCATTTAATTACTTTTTATTGCTTATTAAATATTGTGTAGAAGTTTTTTTTCATATTGTGATCGATCACGAAATCACACGCCTTTATTTTCTTACACTCTATATTGCAAAACTTCGTGTTTTTATTTTTTATTTTATGTGTGGTCCATCAAATACTATACAGTTTAAATCAATTCAAAGTCCGTCTATTTTACTTTTTGTGTAACTACCAAAATGTTCTGTAATAATACAAAAAAAACATCAATTACGCTTCTGATGCTAACGTAACACTAAAGATTGTCTTGAAGTAGATATTATTACATCAATATTTTTTTTATATCAAGTCATCCGATAAGTCAAAAGGTAGCAGATTGGACCAAATCACTATCTTAAAACGCAATAGTTTAAATCAGAATTTTCGTTCAAATTTTTACTTAACAATCTTGTGATTATAACAAGTGATAATAAGTAGTCCACTTTGAATAGAAAAAGTTTGTATTTAGTAATATAATAATTTCTTTAAAAATTGAACTTTACGTTTTATTATAAAACATAGCTACTATTTATTATCGAATAAAGACGCAAATGAAGAAAAATGATAGTAATATTCAGATTTTGTTTATAAAAACTTGTGAGCCGAATTATGAACGAAACAATTTGCCTTTACTAAAAGAAAATATAAACAGATATGCATAAAATAAAACAAAAAGTTATAAATTTTTTTTAAAAAACATACCCGTTTGGTTTTAATTACATTCTTTTGGCCATGGATTTCTCGGAGCAAGTTTAACTGTAATAATCGTTCTGTCGGAGCATACATCGCTGGAGGGTACAGTAAAAATTATTTTTATGTTGACAAAATTTAGTTTGACAGCTTTTGTACTTTCTGGAATAAAATATATTTCCAAACATGTCAGATATACTTGAGTTCCAAAGAAATGTAAACTCTCTTGATAGTGATTTCACAAGTTGGATTTTTTATATTTCAAACCATACTTGTATTGGAACTTGAGTTCAAATAAATTCCTTATCAACCACTTATATTATGCACATTATTTGCTTATTGTTAACAAAAAAATGGTGGATATTTGAATTTTTTTTTTGTCTGGGGTTTGGATATTAAAATAGCTTTTTAAAATCGTATGCATCTAGGTGTCAGGCAGTTCTAGGATATTTATGAACTGTTGAACAAGAATTTTAAAAACAAGACTGTCCAAAACAAAAACAAAAAAAAAATCTCATCATCGTAATTATGTTTAATACACATTGAATATTGTTTTTTTTTTTTACCTTAATAAGCTAAATGTAAAAATTAAAAACGGCTAACTAGTTAGGACATTAAGTCTCTATTTCGTCCAAAATGTTCATAAATGTATTTAATAACACTGATAAAGTCAATGCTTTATTGTAGGATTCTCAGAAATTGCTTGTTGAAATTACATCCTTTCACCATACTCAATCTGACCTTCATTAAGGAAACAAAAAAAAACAAACATAGTGAGGACAGAATCAGATTCAAACTACAGAATTTAAAAGCTAATTCCAAGGATGGAAGATGTTGAGGCTAACTTATGGACAACGTGCAGGGAATGGTGGAGAAGAGGTGTCTGAGAATTGTCGGTGGTGGTAGGGTGAGGCCTTACGTAACAAAAGGGTTCCAAGAAAGTTGGGCCTACCCTTGTGTGAAAGTGTCCCATCCCACCTCGATCTGGTTCTCAAACTCAACGAAATTATAGAAAATTGTTTTTTGGATGTTATAGCACTTTATAACTTTATTATCATTTTTTTTTTTTTTTGGCCGAATTCATGATCCAGTTTAGGAGGCATTACCATGTTATCTCATTCCATTCGCTTGTCATCGGATACTTGAATTGAATACGATTGCAATAAATTAATTTGAAAAAAAATTTAACAATTTCGAAACTGTTTTCTAAATTCTAATGCCAATTTAACAATGTCATTTAGTAATTGTATGATTTCCAATTAAATATGGACATGGACGTGTAGATTATTTTTGTTTCTGTTTTTCATCGAATTAATGTTTTTGCGAATACTTATTCATTTAATTAATCTGGTTATAAAAAAATATTACATATTATTATTATATTTGTTACTTTTTACTTGATAAGATTATACAAATGTTTTTATGAAATCTTTCATATTGTGTATACCATTTAATAAAAAAAATAATAATAATAATTTTGAGAATAACTCATCCATTAAATATCTAATAATTAAAAAATAATTTAATTAGTTAATTAATTTTATTTAGTTTCATTACACTTGACAGGGTTTTCGTATGTTCAGTTTGAAATTACCTCCAGCCAAAGATAACTAAAATATTAAATAAAAGTTTTTAATAAATCTAGATTCAGGGCTTTTGAGTGACATTTTCCTGTAAAATTATTTTTATATAAGCATTATGATTTATGACAAATTTAACTTATAATTATGCTACATTCCTTTATCTTTTCATCTTGATAAAAGTAATGCTTAAGTTTAAATTTATACGAAATTGGTAAAACATTTTGCAAAGTTATTGTTAATTAAAATTTTGAATACACAATTAAAATGAATACATTCTTATATTTATTTATATGTATGCTATCAATTCGCACGTGATCTTCTTTCTAAAAGATTTTAACTTGCACTTCTTTAAACTTTTCATGGCAAGAAAAAACCGTCTTGAATTTGATTAAACTAGTATATTTTCAATTTTGTCGCATAAAAGCCTTCGTTTAGAATTACGAGTAATTCATTGCTATCACAAGTCAAATGAGATAAGTGAAGTTGCTTAAGCTGAAAAATTTCTTTGTTAAATTTCGTAATTAAAATCTTCCAGGAAGGATTGATCCCTTCAAACGATCTCCAATAGGTCATATAATACTAAAGACGAAATTAAACCGGTTGAATGAATTTGGAAGTAACTATTTTTAGTTTGTAATTATTTTGGAAGCAGTCCTAACATATAGGTGATTAATTTTAAATGATAATATATCTTCACATTTTATCTAGGTGCTTCAAAAGCCTATATTGAGTTCAATATAAATCGTTTTTTTCGTTTAAGTGTGTGTTTTTTTTATTTAGTTACATCATGTTAATATTACTTCATGATCAATTGTATAAGAAAAGAATTTAAAATATTGAGTTTTTTATATATTTTTTTAAATAGACACTGGTAAAAACAAGACTTTTCTTATGAAATTCTTCATTATATCCCTAATCAGATCAAATCAAAGGTGTATAATTCAATGGCATTAATCACTTCGTTATTTTGAAGATCATATTCGTATATTCATAGCTAAATAGTGTCGTGATTTGTTGTTCGTTTATATGTAATCTAATTTACCAACTGTAAAAAATATATATATTACATGACATCTTCCTTCAAATTACATTTGAGGTAATAAATCGCTTTATCCTAAAATTTATGTAATCGGGGTCTATTGAGAAATATATATTACTAGGGTTCATTTAATTTCGTAGAATATTCCTACGCAAAGATAAGCCTAAAGGTTTTCTCCAGTCCTCTCAACGTTTTCTAAAATGTCAGAGTTCAACTAAGTGGGCGTAAGCTATTAGGTCACAATATACGTCGTCGCATTTTCAACCCTTACATATAACTAACAGTAGGGAAGTAAAATGCAATTAAGACTGAAATAAAAAAAAATTAATGTTGCCATTTGAACTGTTATCTGATTAACTATGATATTTATTTTTTTAATGTGGTGTAGTTGTTAGCACCGCGGTTAAAAGCTTTTAAAGAATTATATCATTGGGCTCTGAAGACTTTCCCTTTTGCGTTTTATTTTCAGAGTCTTTCATTTTCATAAATCACTATAGGCCCTGGGATTTTATTTTTATTTAACAAGCTGTCATAATATGATTTGATGACAGTAACTCTGACTTTTTCCTTCGGATTTATTAATTTACCCATATGTTTTTTCCAGGCAAATGGATGTTATATTGAAAAAATTCCTTAAGAAAAAAATTAAGGTCTAATTTCATTGCTTTGCTAACTCGATTTTATTACTTCGAAAATAATTAAGGTCTATGTTTCATTGATTTTTAACATAGACGTGGTATGTGCCGATAAGGCGAGAAGAAATTCTCGTGGTTTGCAAATAACACTTACTTTTTAATAATCTCAATTTTTTATTAAAAATTTATGGAAGATCATGCAAAAGGAATTTCAATATTTGTAAAATTTAAGGATTTACACCATTTGAAAAAATATTGTATCCTCAATTAATTTTTCAAATGAAAATCTGATAAACGAATACGCCATTTCAATGTATTTTTCATATTATTTCTATTGTCATTATATGTATTGTATTTTACTCTTAAGAAAATGTAAATAATGTAGTTTTTCAAATGATTTTGCCATGAAAAGTAAATTTGAATTTATCATGCTAAATTTATACTTTTATTATAATTATTCACTGATGTGATTTAAAGCACTATTAGATGAAGTTTGTTTGTTTGGTTCTTTAGTGGCGCCAAACTTCATTGGTCATCAACGCCATTTATATTTTATTTAATTTTGCTAATATTCGTTAAATTTTATTTATTTTTAATTTTTTATTTATCTTTTTTTATTTATTTTTTTTTTTTTATTTTTTTTTTTTCTTCCGATCAAGTTATATTTTTGTCAGTAAATTTTGTGATTTTAAAAACTGGAACACCAATTCTATAGCCTCATCATCGTCTCCAATGGTTTTTGAGATATCTTGGCTTAGTCCCAAGCTATTGAGGTGTGGTACTATTAGATGAAGTATTTTTGGTTTAAATAAAAAAATAAATAAATATTATAATTTTAATGTCTACATTGTCACAAATAAAATCATCCATCGAGACCTTAATGTCCCAAGTAACCGATTTAGATCAAATCAGAAATCAATCCTTCCATAATAAAATTTCTAACCACACAAATCCATCAAGAATCAAATTTACTAGATGTATATTCTCGTACAGTTGTAAATGGCAATAAATAAAAAACAAAAAAATAAATGTCATAATTTCAATGAATTTCTATATAATAAATTAAATAAAAATCAATCATTATTTAAAAGATAACTGACTAATATTATTAATTTATTTTTAAAAATGCATTGGGGTATTGTCAAAGAATGTTTTCGTCTGTGAGTGTTTTTAAACTTTTTTATTTGAATTTATTTTCAAAAGTTGGAATCGTTTTCAAGACAATTTTAAATATATACAGTTATTAATTACTTTTTTAATAACTGAACATCTGGAAGAAACGACCTTTGAATTTTACACTAGCCATTAATATTATGCCTCACCTCACTTTATGGACTTCATGGAACCAACCACTACAGAAATGAAACCAATTTACGTCCTTTCTCAACCATAAATATGATAAACCACAGGTTAGAAACCCCATGGTTTATGCACATAAATAATAACATGACTAAGAACGAACATCACAGTAATGACAGAGTTAAACTGGCTCCAACTTGGATATACTGCACCATTCGGACTTTCTCATTGCTTCGTGTAGGCGTTCCACACTATAATTATTTTTCATTTCTACTTTGAAACGTTAAAATTTGTTCTTCATCTTAAAGTAGAAATTTAATAAATAGTTAATTTACGTTTTTCTATACTTTTTGTGTAATTAAAAAATATATATTAAATAGCGATTAGTTTGATGAAATATTCCTAAATTGCTCATAAAACCAAATAAATTAAACATAAAAAAATTGACTACGAATTTAATCACTATCATAAGAATTTCTTTTTCGTACATTTTTGAATAATTGTCTTTTCCCCCTAGTAAATACTAATGCTGGGGTTTTGACATTTTAATGCCATGATGTTTTTCGCCAAAAACTTATTTTGGTTAAATTAAAACTTAAAATTGATTTTGGACTTCATTAAATTTTTTTCTTAACCAAACTTCATTAATTATTTTTTAAGTTTGCTTATTTTTTTATTCTTATCATTATCTATTTTACATTAATATTATTTTATTTCTTCTTTTCTTTCATTTGTATATAATTTTCTTTGCACTTTCCCCCTTTTTTATCTTGTTATCCTACGATGTCAAAATATTTTTAGTTGGTTTTGTATCTTTTAAGCTGTAAAACGTTACCCCACAAGGAGGGGCGAAACGTCGGCATGTTACTAGTTAACAATTTTTTTTTACTGCACCCCTGACCATCTTCATAATTTTTTCTTAACCCTTTTTTGAAAAAGTTAATTACTTTGTCTGTGGTAAAATATAAAATATAAAGTATAATAAATAACACTCCGATATGGCCATTTTGAATAATTAATAAACGATAATAATTAAATTAATATTATTCGAATTTTGTAGTCTCTCATTACTATTAACAATAATGAAAATTTCAAACAATAAAATAATCACAAAAAAGGAAAGTTAGCTTTTTTAATTAATTAATTAAAAAATATTCGATGGCCCATCGTAATAGTTACCGTTTTAATAATATTCTCAGGCGTTGTTATTTCTGCATATTATTTGTTTCTTACATTTGTTGATTATCGGAGAAAAAAATATTTCTGTTACATGAGTAAGATTTTTTTACTTCATGAAATGTTCGGACGTAGGTACTTATAAATGTTCATATTTTTATTTCAAAATGATCTTCTCAAAATTGCTTAAGATTACTAATTTAAGAAGTGAAAACATTTTATTTTATTTTTAAATTATTTTAAAAATATGGAGACAAGTAAATTAACTATTTATTAAATTTCTACTCTGTGATGAAGCACAATTTTAACGTTTTAAGTTAGAAATAAAAAAAAAGAAGATAATTATTGTGTGAAACGTCCACAAGAAGCAAAGAGGAATCTTTAGGAAATTTCTTTTCTCAATAAAATAATGTTAACATTAACGCATGGTATGCGACTCCTGTTTGAAGGTAAAGCATTTAATTAACTAACAATTGAACATAGTAAAGATTTCCATTTTTGCAGTATTCATATTTTACGACCGACTGTCTCATATTTTTTTAACACAATGATAAAATGAACTCAAATATGTTGTATATTTATGTTCTAAATAGAACATGGAACAATCCTTAACATCGGAGCTATTTAGTCTAGTTTTAGTCTGGAAAAAATATTCAGTAAAAAACACCATAATAATAAAATATATCTTTGAAATCCATAAGCTATATCAAAAACAGTTTGATGCAATAGCATGCATTAAATTGCATGATATTAACCTGTAAAAATAACTTGAAAAATTCTAGAGTAAGTTGGAATATCCAGAGGAACGGTAGGGCAAGTGTGGGAACAAAGAGCTGAGATTTGAGGGGTGCTGGAAGATTTACAGCTGCCTGGAGTATGATGGCCGCTACCCCCACCTCCCTACCTGTGCGGCCTACTCCTCTGTCCTGGATTGATCGTCTAGTGGAGAAGTCTGCCCAGGACATCTCTTGAACATCCTTGGGGACAGTAGTATAAGTTATGCCCGCGAGGAGGAGAGCAGTTGTCTCTTGTTTCGGACTGCACGCGATGGAGAAATTATTTTACATTTCTCTGTCAAGGAGGCGATCTAAAGAAAATATACGGCATCGTAATTTCAACTCAACAGACGTATATAACGTTAATAAATCAACCAAAATCAGAGAGGTTTTTTTTATTTGTTTAAAGAATGAAATATGGCTTACAGATTACGATAAGAAAAGGAATTATACTTGTAAAAGAGCACCATAACTGAAAGAGTATAATTTTGAGCCATAAAAACTAGCATGCGTTGTGTAGGGTCTTTTAAGAATAGCTCATTTATCCCAATTATGTAATAAGTGCAGTATAGTTATGGTAAAATATTTTTAATATTTGGATTTTACAATTTTCGTAACCGAATCCAATAATGATTTGACAGACACTGTTAGACTTTAAATACAATTATAATCTGTAATTAATAAATATTTTTATTGAATTGTATCCAATTTTTTATTGGTTTATAGTGAATTTTATTTAAATATAATTTGGGCAGCGTATAGTACTGCATTTTTCTTGTAGTAAATATCATTATGAAACTAACAATCGTTAGCATGCTAAATCATAATGAGATTCAACACACCAATATACACACTATAGAATAGATAAAGGTGTTTACCAGTGCATCATCAAAGATTCCTGTCACAAAGATTTATTTAATTTATAGACAAAATAACTGTTCCACAAGATTCTGTATCTGAAAAACTAGTCTTAATGGAAGAGCAAAAAATCAGTACTAAACGAACTTATGTAAGTAATTCAACTATTAATACTTCTTGAACTGACAGTTTTGATAAGGATAGGAAATAAATTAAGCGACTTATAAAAAACTGACGATAATGCAAGTTGTGCAAAGTAAAAATGTTTTTTTGATAACTAATTATCTAATGAATGACAACGTTTTGACCCATATTGCTTACCTTCATCAGTTCTTATGTCTATTCTTCGCTACTTGATTTTTATGTCAGGTCTGTTCAGTTTGTTCTAGAACTTAAACTAACCCACGACCCGAATCCTTCACTGATCGGATCCCAACAGTCTTCTCCTCAAATAAATATCTAATATGTTCTCAATGGAGGATTTGAACGATTAAAAAAATACACAAACAAAATGGTTAAAATTTTTTTTTTTTTATAAAATATGATAAAATTGATATTGTTAGATTATAATAATTTTTTGCAGGTATGAGGATGGGTTGGGCTACTTTAATTGTCTGTAAATTTAAGTTGATGAACTAGGTGACGGTTAAATTTTTACTACTTGAAAGGATTGTTAAATATTATACTAGTATTCGCATATCATGAAAATCAAAAAGTAATATTGCACATTATAAAATTGTTAGTTTTGAAATTTAGCGTAGATAGTTTCAAATATAGTTCTACAAATGAGGGCTGGCAGTTAAATGTAAGCCCAACGATTTCTTTTTGCAATTTTCATAAGCTCGTTGGTTCTCTGTCATTGTATGCAGCGAGCTTAAGCGCTTTCCCTAGCCCATTATATTAGATTGTAAAATGGTTTTACAACTGCTAAGTAAATTGCTATTGTTTCCATTTCTTAAGTAACCGTTTTCTTGTAACAGGTCTTTTGAAAATCACCGTTTTGAAACAAATGTCTTTTACAAGACAAAAAATGTAGTCTTTAGTGTTCAATCTATGAGAGATATTTAATTTATGTGGATATTAGAGAGAGATGCTACCCAAATACAGTGTGTTGCTTTAACACACAGCATACTACACTATCATACAAGTTTTTCACGTGTCATTTTCTACTCCAAAATAATGCCTTTGTAATGATTTTTCATAAATTATTAGAAAAAATATATTTAAGGGCAGGAAGGGATTAGTCATTATTCCTTATATATAGTATTTTTTCTCGAAGAAATGAAACAATAAATCGGAATGCTCATGCGTGATAAAAAAATACGCCTAAAAACAGAATCTGGATCCCCGAGAGTATAATAAACGATATCTTTGTCAAATTAAACTCTATAAGCAACAGTGAATCGAAATGGGTATATTCTATCGAAATTCCGATGAGTCGAATAATTATGTCAAACTAATAATGAATACATAATACTCGATTTCGAACATAATTAGCAACTTTGAAAACTCAATGAACAATCATTATGTCCATAAAAGTAACTATTGACATAATTATTTAACAAAAAAATAAAATACAATTTTATGAATTAATTCAAATTCTGTTGGAAATAATATATCTGTAATGCAACCATACTCCAGAGTTCTCCAAATTGGATAATTTTTTTTCATTTTACTACTTTTTTTATTTGAGAATAATTATCCTGCTAACTTCAATTTCTTTTTTTTTAATTTTACATCAATATCCTTATGCATCCAAAGTTTCGGACCCATCTTCATTGGGCCTTCAATCAGTTCAATTTCTGCTAGAAATAGTCATTAATTTCATTAAAAAAAATTTCAACACTTGTCCATTTTTTTTTTTGAAAAATAAATTAACAAAAAAATAAAAGAAGATATTAAAGTCCCTGAAGATGGATGGATCGTCCGAAAAGTCGTAAGTATAAGCACACATATGTAAAATTAATAAATAAAGAAATTGAAGTACAAAGACTAATAATTCACAAAATAAAATGAAAAAGAAATGTAGTAAAATAAAAAATTCCTTTGAATAGGAAACTACTCAATAAATTATTTATTTTATTTAAACTGTTCCAAATACACTATCAAAAATGTAGCAATAAAAAACTGAAAATATGTACATTAATTTTATTGATTAATTATAATTAACAACAACAGTATATATTATATATATATATTTAAACAATTTTGAATAATATAACAATAATGATGCTTATAGTTATCTTCTTTTGCGAAATAAAAAATAATGCGTGCATTTGTATTTTTAGAGTCAGCTTATAAATATGTTGCATATTTATAGTATTATTCTAAGTTTAATTACTCTTTTATTGAAATTAACCTTCGTAATTTTATGTTATAGGAAGCGATAAACATAAATTCATAATTTTTATATTCTCTTTCCTTTTATTCTTGTAGAGCTTTTCGAAGGACAATATTCATAAGTTTTGCCATCAGGAATGAGTTTTTCTACCTTCATAGGAATTTTAAATTTGTTTTATCTTTCCTGATTGGCTGTTAGTTCTCCTCTGTTGACCAGTCAGTCAGTCAACCCTATCCCATAAAACATCAACCTACATCAAGGCTGTTAGAATTTTATCAGCGTGTTTTATTTTATTCTTTTTAAATAAACGTTTTACTGTTTTATTTTATTTGTTAAAGTGAGAATAAGAACAAAAAAAAAGAACACTTATAGGGGAAACGACTTGGTTAATCTTTAAAATCTGAGTATTAAAGACGTTGATAAATCTAGATTTCCGACGTTCCTGCATTCATTGGAACTATAGACAAAGCGTCACCATAAATTACTCAACACGACAGCCCGACTTTTATAGGACGTAAAATCTCTTATTGGGCCTGCGTTTTCCGTTCTCATTTTCAGTCTACTTTGTTAAGAAATTGGTCCATTTCTAATAATTTATGTATTTTCATACTTATGATGTTTATATAGCAAAACATTGGTCAGAAATTTTGAAAAATATAATAATGAAAAACTAAACTAAGAAAATTGTAAGAGAAAATTATTACGTTTATGATTTTATTTACTATTTATATTTTTGCCTATAAGAAAGAAAATATTATTGCTCAAATTCTTAAATAATTTATTTTAAAATCCTAAATTATATTATATGTTATACTAGTATTTCATTCGTTATTTTTAATAATCATAATTAATATTATTATCCTAGAAAACCAGATAAAATTATTATAATGAAATAAGAATGCTGATCACATCCTAGGGTTCTGAAAATAAAACACTTAAAATTTAAGAGCTAATGTCAGCAGTAACGTCAATAATTAATTTAATTTAATTTACTACATTTGATATTTATTTTAAATTAAATAATTAAATAAAAAAAAGGAGCAGGTGTGTTATGTGGTTATGGTAAACTACTATATAACATTATAAATCTGTAACATTATAGATCTGAAATCAAATTCAATGTGTTTCTTATAAAAATATCTATTAATTATATTGATGGCCTGTTTTAAATAGTTTGTTATTTAAAGTAGAACTAAACAAAATTAAATCTTTGACTCATAAAAATAATATATCTATTGTTATAGTTGGTAGGTTCGTTTTATGTGTATATATATAATTTATAATTATACATAATATATAATTTATATTATAAACTGTATAGAAACTGTCTTTTGAATTAAGTTTTTTACTCAGCAAACAGAAATATGTCATCTTTATGCAATAAAAATATATAAATATTTATAGACTGCTGAAGTTAGTGAAGTTTTATATCTAAACTAATTGCCGTTACACTACTAATGAATGACTACTACAGAAAAACACGAAAGTCTTTATAAAATAGGAGTAGTCTTTATAAATCTACATCTCAGAGTTTTCCATATTTCTTACTCGGTTGCTTACTCCCTAGTCGACAAATCATAAAAAATGCAGGAAACAAAGCAAATAATGGTAAAGATTTAAGGAAAGGGATATAGAGATAAGTAAAATAAATTAGTTTATGCAAATTAAAGGAGATGAGCCGCACAGGTCAAAAGCAGTTCGTTAAGTTGCTAGGGAGTGGTGACAGCTCAGGCTCCTTCGTTCTCTCAGACCCAGGGCAATTAACATAAATTAACTTGTTATTTAATACAAACGATTAGTTGAGTCTTACGAGCTTTACTGGACCTAAGTAATTGGCGGGGCGCAGCTGGCTACCACCAATACCATCCACGCAGGCTTCGACCTCCCGCTATTTTAAAACCTAAATTAAAGTAAATAAAGGAGCCCCTCCTGTTGAAGGTTCTGGAAGATTAAAGTGGAAATCTAAGGTAAAGTGGAAGAGAGGAGAAGAAAAGGAATTTGTTGAAACGAGGGGGGTTTATCCGTTGTTCCTTTATTTCGCTTTTTCTCCGGCATTATCTGATTAAAAAGGTTTCAAGACATTGTTTCAACTTGTATTTAGAGTTTTTGGAAGGCAGGGGTGAGTTCTAATGGTACAATGTACTATGTGTTTTTTATATTCATTAATTATTTAATTTTTTTTTCGCCAATATAGAATTCTTGTGCTCCAACAATTTCTGAAGACGAACCTGAAATTAAATCCCATGACTGTGTCTGTCTCAGTATCATTAATAATATAAAAATATGTTGCTGTAAAGCATTAAATGTTGTAGAAAAATATAAATATCTAGGTGTTACTGTGTTTATCATATTATATAAATATATAATGGTGTACAAAGCATTATTAGAACCGATATTAAGATATGGGATCGAATTTTATGGTGTCAGTGCTGACAGACATTTATCAAAACTTAAAAATTTACAAAATCAAAGATTAAGAAAAATAACGCACCTAAAAAAGCAGAAAATCTTAAAATCACTGGTACTGTGTACAAAATAAACTATTTTATTTTTATATTATTATCTTAACATTTATTGATAATAATTTATTTAGAAAAGAAATAATATATTAAAATAATATTAGAAAAAAAAATTTATTGAAACACCCTATAACAATAAATTTGGTTAACATACCTTAAACTATATGGTACCATATCTGTTCAATCGCTTACCAGAAGAACTAATAAATAAATTAAAAAAAAAAAAATTAAAAATAAGTACTTAACTGCTGGGTACTTTGATTCCCCAAATGACCATATCTGCCAGTATTTTTTCTTAACTCCACATAAATATTTATTGAATTCTGATAAGAAATAGCAATGTATGTGTGCGCGTATTTTTATCATATTCTGTATCATCTTGTTTTATTCTCATTATTATATTATTCACTAATTATAAATTTGCAGCTTTATTATTCAATTCAAAGTTCTTTGAGTTTATTATTATTATTATTTTTTATTTAATTTAATATTTTATTTTATTTTCATTTCGTTAGTTGTTAATTAAATTTTTAGTTGTATCACTTGAGATCAATCCATATTGTACTTATCTAGCTTACAAATGATATAGCCTCCACAGCGCCCTAATTTTCAAAAATGTAATAATTACTTTTCCCTTATGTTTATCATTTTTATGTTATTTTGGCAAGGGCCGGTAGATGTTGTTTTCTGGTCGGACCATATTGGATGTAATTTTTTAAATGAGTAAAAAAAAAAATTATTTTTATTCATTTGTTTCGCCCATTTGGTATTCATTATTTTACTATTTTTATTTTGGGCATTTCGGAGATACCCTATAAATTATACCGAAAAATTGTAGATGCTAAAGATGGGTATGTACCTTTTAATTTAATATTTATTTATTTGTGTGACTTTTTTATTAAATAATTAAAAATGCAATTTAGAAAAGTTCAGGTATTTTTTATTTCATTTTGAGAAATCACACAAGAAACACAAAATTTGAAAAATAGGCTTTCGTAAATTTATTATTTTTAGTGAGGTGCAGATAATTGACCGTAGATTAATAAGTGGAGAAGATGGTCGGGGGGAGGGAGGAATGGTCAGAAAAAAAAATAATAAAATATTATTTACT
>NW_027108914.1:2765831-2785017 GCF_000696795.3 Halyomorpha halys
GTTTTATTTCTTTTAATTTACTGGGAGAGCTTTCATCCCACTTGGCCTGCCATTTTTCTAATATTTGTAGTTTAAGGGGTGTACTGAGTTCTGATGGGGTAAGAACGGCAGCCCCCCGGCCAGGGAGCGCGAGTGCCTCTCTGGCAGCTTTGTCTGCAAGCTCGTTACCAACAAGGGTTTATTTGTGTTTATTTCTGATCGCACTCCCCGACCATCTTCTCCACTTATTATTTTTTTGGTTTATTAAGAGGTTTGTACAGTACCTGCTTTAAGATGTAATAAACGCTATTTTAAGTACCTTAGAACCTATATAAAGAAATATAATATACATTATTACTTTTTGGTTCATTTATTTACATAATGCATAGATAAATAAATAACCGATACAAATTAAAAACTGACTGCACCAAAGCCCAATTATTTTAATTCAAATTGTCAAGACTATATTTACAGACCTAACTACATTTACATAATAACAAATATTTACAAATTTTAATGAATAGTATTTAATCGTTTATGTTTCATTAATATATAATAATCATGTTAATTTCAGTTTGCGCTTAAAGAACTCGTTAGGCACGTCTTAATGTTCTGACGATGGAACATTTCAGTTCAGATTGATCCATTCAGTGGAACAAAAAAGTTTTTTTATTGGGACATACTGAGTTTATAACTATCATCAGATATTATATTTTTAATGAATGAATTAAAATCAAAAGCATAGAATTTTACTAAATTTATTAAAAAATATTTCTTGGCACTCTTGTTGGATACTTGCACCACCCAAGATACTACGGTGCCCATATTGAAAACCACAAGTATAATTCGGTAGGGTTAAAAGTTTAGGTGAATAGTGATTTTTAAAGTAAAAAAACAACATAAAAAACGTGCATTAAAATAAAAATAAATAACTGGATCTGAATGTGAGTTCAGCAGAACGTATAAAAGAACATTGACTCACATCGTTGTCAGATCACATGACAACACCCCTCATATAAATTAAAAAAAGAGTAAAAGAAGCCCCGAGGGTAAGCTTCTAGAAGAAAGAAGTCAGAAAAGCCTTCCACATGGGAGATACAGATTGGAGGAACAGAAGATAGCTGGTTCAGAAAGTGACATTTCCCAGTTAAATTGACTGTAAAATAGATTGGAGGAAGATAGCCCGGGTGGCAGTCAATAAAGGTATCGAAATTGTAAAAGAAAACTATTTATTGCTAGGTTATTGCAACGTTTCGTCCCACTTTGCAGGGCTTTGTCAGGGCTGTAAGAATGATGTTCTGTTACCAACTGTTAACATTCTTATCAGCCCTGACGAAGCCCTGCAAAGTGTGGCGAAACGTTGGTTAACAATAAATAGGTTTCTTTTACTATTTTGATACCTTTATCTTCTTCCAATTTTTTTTTGTGATAGATTTATTTATTGATAGATATTACAATCTGCCACACAGTTGTGGGGAATAGGTAATAATGATGAATGATCTCATACATACTAAAATAATAAAAAATAAAAAAAAAAATAAAAAAAAAAATAATAAGAAAAAAAACTCTCTTAAAATATATACAAACAAAAGAATAGACAATCTTCGAATATTAATGAAAAATAGTGTGTCCTTAGCTTACAGTGGATGATTTGTATTTATTTTTTAACACCCTTTGGTGATTAGGAAAAAAGCCATAAATGTAGGATTAGTCTACCTAAAATTTAGTTCAATGTTGCCAAATTCACTTTACTACATTCGCAAGCCGTTGTCGAAATATGATTTTTTTAAAAAGAAAACTATGCCGTTCCTCCTCGGATTTAAATTCGTCCAGAAAGGTTCGATGAATAAATTATTCATATGGTTTATAAAAAGTTAAACTTCTTGTTTCACGCATACATTCAAGTTCCTTGTGTTCTGTTCATACATTTTAAGTATCACTAAAATAAAATTAAATGATAAAATAAGTAAAAAAAACAACTAAAATCTGTTCCACTACAACCCATAAAGGGTCAGGGGTTCAGTACTTCGTAGATTAAATAAGTATCAAGTTTGATATTTTTGAAGTAAGCAGGTTTCTTCGTAAACAATTTTTTAAATTTTAATGAATTCTCAAAAATTCGAAACTCTTCTCGTCATACCCCTAAATAATCTTTCAGATCTTGTTAGGGCTAGATGAAGCGTGTTTTGTGAAAATTGATTTATATGCACTACTTTGTAGCTAATAATAAATAAATATTATCCAGATATATTCACAGTTCAGAAACAATGTTTTTTTTCTTTTAATTTATTTATTGACATTTACAACTGTATTTACATAAAAATAAATCTAATAAATTTGATGCTAGATTATGCTGGTACTATACATATATGCAGAAAAACTACCCATTGGTAGCACTCTAATAAAATTTCTACATTAGAAGGTCTAGAGGCCTTCTTCTTTTCATGCGCCTCAGAGGATTGTCAGGAATGGAAGAGGAAGCAAGGTTAGAAACTACTGGGTTTGGGTGTTTAGAGAGTTTAAAATGGAAGGATTGATATTTGGTTCGGGCAAGATCAGAGACATATGGAACATTAAGGTCTTTATGGATGATTTTATTTCTGACAAAGTAAGGAGAATTGAGGACTTTACGAAAGGTTTTGGATTATAAGGATTGGATACGAGAGGAGCCTCAAAGCTTAACTTCATATATCTAGATAGACCTTAATACAGTCATTTGTAGTGGGTTGGAAGCTTAGACCATTTGTCTAGTAAGTTTTGTAATATTTGAAATCGATGTGCAGTTTCTTGTCTTTGAAGTGTTCTGTGGGTATTCCAAGCTAGTCGTTTGACCAGATGTAACCCAAGGTAGGGTCTGTTAGACAGAAGAAGAGCAACATTATTAAAGGATGCTGTTAGACAGTCGATAGGTTTACGACGAAGGGTAAAGGTAATTTGATGGGGTTTATTTTAATCCTCAAATGTCGACACCTGAAACAATAAATACAACTTCTACTATGATCCTAATAGAATTTGGGGCAACCTATAAGCAATAATAATTATACATTTATCAATTTAAATTTTAAGTTTCAAATACTCCTAATTTCGAACCTCGTGTCACTAACTTTTCTGCTTTTCCACTTATTTGACTTCATGTCATCATAAATTGCATAATTGATTCAATGTTCGAAAAATTGTTAAACTAATTCGTTAGTAATCTAAAATAATGATTTGAATTGTAAATAAACATAATTGCATCTCATTATTTGATTCCTTTTATTTTCTAACCTTTACACTCATGACAAATTATTATTAAAATATTAATGCCTATTAGACATCGTGTGATGCTAATTTAGCAGGTATAGAATTAATTAGTTTACATATTTTAGTAATTATTACTTCAGGTAGATCAAAATTCTTCGAATAAGTTTTCGAACATTTCACTTTATAATTACCAATTAATGATTATTCATGACCTATTTTGGGATGTTTTTGTTTTATTTAATGCTCTCTTCCACCTTTTGCACGGAAGTCATCAACTAGCTATTAAGAAGCAATAATATAGGTAATAACCATTAATAGCTGTCGTTTTAATGGTTTATGAGCACTGTAACAGAGGAGGACCTCGTCGTTAATACGGTTTATTGTGCGATAACATTCAGAGCTATATAAATAGTCGAGGATAATGAGTGTGGACAGGCGGGCACCTGCCGCTCTATATGTGCCCGTGACGTTTATGTGCTGATTACGTGTCGCTTGGGTCCACCAGGTGAAAACACAAAAAATAGGATGCCTTGTCCCTTCCTGGGGTCGAGGTTCTTGCTGGAACGGGCAAGTGTTTAATTTCTTACTGTCTTTCACAAAAATTCATCTTACAATGGATTGTAATAGCATAGGTATGTATATATAGATACATACATATTTTCAATATGTTAATTTTTTGGTTCAAAATAACTATTAAGAAATGACGGTTCATTCATTAAAATTTAATATATTAGAAAATAATGTATATTACAATAGCCCTTGTACAATTTATTTGTTTTTCCTACTTATTACTTATGAGCTAGATTTAACATTTTGGTAAAAAATAAACTAAAAGAAAAAAAACAAAACAAACAGAACAATTTTGAAATAATATAATAAACATACAGTTATTAATGATTTTTACAGTACTATGTGTGTATCTACGAGTCGTTGGCTTCGTATAATTTCCTGTTTCAGTTTATATAGTTAGAGTTTAAATATTTGGAGGAAAGTTGAAAGAAATTAATTTGTATATATATTCGGTTATGGTTTTATATTTAATCCTGAATACATCTTAGTTATTCTTGTGTATTATGAATAGTTTTTAACAATACTAAGGCATTTGTTTTGGAATACTTGTAATTTTCTTAGGTACATCAACCAAGCGAAGCTCCTTACGGAATAGGCATATGTTATTTTTGATCTAAGTACTGCTTTATAGAATATTTATTATCAATTTATTTTCAGAGATAGTTTTGGTTTTTTATTAAAATATGGAAATATTCTATATGTTGTATAAATAAATATATACAATATATTTATATAATTATGATGTTTATAATTAACTCGTCTGTATATATCTCTTACTATTTTTTCATTCACTTATCTCCATAGGTGACATAGGTAATAAGGCATGATAGAATACCGATCATTCCTTTTTTTACGCTTCTGCTAAATCTGTATTTTCTTTCGTATATATTTTTTCTAAATTTTAATATGTCTTGCTATTTACTTTATATATCATTGATTTTTCATAAATCACGAATACATAATTTTAACATATTCATATCAAGCACTGCTACTAGTTTTCACATGCATCAATCAAAGACGTGAGAGAACGAAGGTGTTATGTGACATCTTTGTAAAATTAGAGATCTTCGCTTTAAAAATAATTTAAATACTACTTTCTTCTTTAAATCTATCTAAATCCTACATATTTATTGTTTTTAAAAGTTGAAATTGAATTCTCGAGACTAAAATAAAAAAATAAATGAGTAATAAAAACAATAAATTTAATTTTTCTCAGATTCATTCATTTCTATTACAATACCTCCATCCACTTATGTTTTCAATTTAATTCTTTTATCGTTTCTAAATCTATACATACTCATTGTGGTGCATATAGTAGTTTCTGATGAATGATGATTGTATCTAGTTTTTCTTTGTTCTGGCAAAAACCTACAACTTAGGTCGAAGTGTCTGAATACAATTACACGTTTTTTTACTGTGTGGATTCGAACACGGCTATAGTCATGGTCCTGAATCCCAATTAGTCATATAATAACATGATAAAATTGTAATTGGATCACCTGCATTTTAGAAAAAAAAATACCGGAATTAAGTAAAATTATTTATTATTCGCAACATCTTTGATGGAAAAGCATATGTTAAATCATTAATCGAGCCTGTAAAACTTTAACACGTCGCTTTAGTTGAATCACCAACTGTGAAAACAAAGCAAGAGGGCTTAAAGGAACTGATACATGAGGAAACAATAATACGAATCTCCTAAGTATATGTCGAAAAGAAAAAGTTCTTATGTTTCCATACCCTTAACTAGTTTGTGTTTAATAATATATATACGATCGATGGTATCGTTGTTTAAAATAATTATAATAATAGTGATTGATTTATTTCCTAAATTAAATTCCTAGATGATTCTTTTTAATGTCACAACTAAAATTAAATTAAAAAAAAAAAAATCTTTCCAACTAATCTATTTGCAGTTTTGTATCGTAAATTAAGTTTTAAAAATTTCTAGGATATGAAATATAACACGTTTTGTAATAATCAGAGGAAATCGGTATAGAGGTAAACTAGTAAAAAATGACATGTTTGCCATACAGTGGATTGGCCATAAGGTTGCAGAGAGTGATAGCTATACCTTTCCGGTATATGTGCAATACAATACTGACAGCAATGCACATTGTACAATATAACTTTATATTTTAACACATGACTAAAGCACTGCCATCTACTGTGCCTTTATAAAAAGTGATTTATGACAGTAAATATCTGGTTAATAAGACATTAATTATTTTATAACAATAATACATACATATGCGTGCATAATATGTAGTTGAGGGTTTTAGCTTATATGATGGCTTAGCAAGATAAAAAAAAATCCTAATTTTTCCTTTTAATCTCCGAGAAATGTCAGTAAAATACTACACAGTTCATCAAAACACCAACAATTCAAACAAAACTGAATAAGTTGTTTATGAACTGTTTTAATTGTAATAGGTTTAGAAATTAAAATTCCTATGGATACTGCATTAAACTCTTCATATCCAGAAGTTTCATCAGAATCGGTTCTCTAAACCTTCGAATTAAAAGACAACGACAAAACTATATAATATTTTTAAAAATACTTTTTTTATCGTTAGATCTTAATTTTTAGAAATTAATTATAATCATATTATTTATCTAACTTTTAGCTTTTCTCGTCTGAATTGTTCGAAGAAGTAAAAATATCAATTAATTCAACTAACGAGACAAAAATTACGAAAATCGAATAAACTTATAAAAAAATTTTGTTGAGAGTACAAATAAATAATAAATTTACCGTTATAAATATTCTGTTTATTTGTCACTGTGAAAATTTTCTTCTTCGTACTTCAATTTTTTGGACTTAATTTTCTCATCTTCATGGCAATATTTTGGATCATTACAATATTATTATTTTTTAATTTTATATCCTCCAGTAAACAAAGACAACAAACTGATTACGTAAACCAACTCAGTAAAATACTAGGACTGACTTTCGATAGAAGGATGACATGGGATCATCACGTGAAGCCGGTGCTTACGTCAAATAAGCACATATAGCTCCTTTTCTCTCTATTCTCGATATTTAACGATCTCCCCTAAAATTAGGACAGTGGCCACACATACACCTGCTTACTGAAACCCATTTGAAAATATACTTCAAAAAGCTACGGAACGCCAAAAAAACTCACATAAAATAAAGTACAAACATTTCAATGAAAAACACTTCGTCTGATTACACACTTTTCATGGTGCTTCATTAATTGGACACTGTACACTGACTAATACATACCTACCTTACAAGGCCACCTTAAAATATCATAAAAGACATTTCATGACAACTCTACATCCAACTACTAGGAGACTAATTCAAGATATGCCTTGAACATTCCCGACAACACGTACCGGAAACTAAAAAGGAGTTGGATGAGAGATCTTCTTAGCTAACTAATGAAATCAATTAAAGTTAGGAGAAGGTACTAATGGGCACCGGTCACAATCATGCTACTCATGCCATTTTGCAAGATATTACATTTTCTGGTTGCCTTCAATCTGAAGATAGGTGTGGATTAATAAAAAAAAAAATAAGTTAACCAGTTAACTCCAGTTGGTAACAGAACATCATTCTTATCAGCCCCGACGAAGCCCTGCGAAGTAGGGCGAAATGTTGGTTAGCAATAAATAGTTTTATTTTACTATTTTACTTTTACCTTTATTGACCGCCACCCGGACTACCTTCCTCCAATATATTTTTTTAATTAATTCACGCCTATCTTCAAATTGAAGACAACCAGCGAATGTAGTATCTTGCAAAATGGTATGAGTGGTATGAGTAGCATGATAGTGACTGGTGCCTTCTTCCTCTAATCTACTTCGTATGGTCAAGTATCTTCTTCAAATAGACAAATTATATATTAGAAAAATAATAAAAAAAAATATTAGAAACATTTTTATGGTTGTAGATTAAAAACTACAACAATTTTTAATGTTATAAAAAAAAACCAACTAAACATGAATTATTTTTATTAATCGATCATCAATATGAAATTACTGAGATTCACTCATCTTATAAATTTTTAAATATCTAGTAGAGTAAGAAAAATCTGATTAAGAAGAGACATTGAGAGTAATTTAAATCACAAATTTGAAGAATATAGGAACTTTGAATCGTTTCTAAGAATAAATATATATACTAAAATAAAAAATATTTTAACCAGACCAGTGTTTTTAGTACTGCCTTGAATTTATACTGGATATTACTGCTCAAAATTTAAGTGAAATAAACATTAAATTAAAATTTTTATAAAAATAAGGCTATCACATATATATCAGGAATAATTTAGTTTTTATAAAGAATATTACATGATAGTTACCAGTTTAGGTACAGTTGTCCTGGCAACTGGGGTGATTGACGGAAATCGATGGCGAGACTTGAGAACCCAACTCTCGACTGTTTCTCCAAACGATTACCCTCGAAACCCGTACCTGACTGCGTTGGAGTAATACAGTGTGTAAATATAGTATTGTTTCATTACACATAATTATTGTTCGATGTATTAGTGAAGAATAACGAACTATACAGAGAAACGTATTCTCTAAAATGTTTAAAAATTATTTTTTAGGTCTAACTATATATTCAACTTAATAAAACTGGTTACTGAGTGTGTCATGATTTGACTTAATTGTAAAAGAACTTAAATGTCAAATGACTTAATTGTAGGAAAGAGTTTTGTTCCATAAAAATTAATAATTAGTCGTTATGGTTCTTTATTAAAAATTAGTATAGTAAATTATTTATATTATATTTTTATACTAAAAAGAAATTCCACATAAACTTTACATATATATTTTTTTTTAATCTATAAACTATACATTATTTCATAATCAGAAGAAAAATGTTAATGTGTATGAACTTCCGATGTATGAATATGCAAAACGTTTCACACATTTGATTTGCAAAACATTTAAAACTAGAGTAATAATTAAAAAAACAAATAACAGGTACTTTCCAACCAGATAAGTTTATTACAAAATGCTTTTAAAGTGGACTGATAAGGCAACGAGATGTATCGCTGAGTGTTTCCTGTTCAGTCTGTTTGCTCTATGCAATTGCAAAGTATAAATATTTATTATGCAGTATAATCCAAAGTGCTAAATTTTAATAAAGGGCATCAGCATTTTTATTTATAAATAAATAATAAACCACTCTACATCATACTAATAATAAAAAATAAAAATGATGCTATATTAATAAAAACAAAACTGATTTGTCAATGAAAAAAAAAAAAAAAGAGCTAGTTTGAAAGAAAAATATCACCTATAGTTATTCTTCATATTTCATTTAACAACTTCAAAAATTAAATAATTTATGAAATTAAAATATGAATCAAAGTTCCATTGCAATAACTATTAAACAAAATAAAAATGAAAAAAACAAAAGAATGAATAAAGTGACAAGTAATGATGGATAAAAATAAACAAAACATGAATCAAATCAGAGAACTATCTTAAATGTATTTAGAGGAATAAATTAAATATATTATGAATGTATATTAAGTATATATTAAAATGGGAGCACGGTGGCACCGTGGCACCATACTAGTAACTCTAAGGAAGCTGGGTTTGAATGCGGCTGGGGAGAAAATTGTTTTCTGTTACACTGTAGCCATGAGTCTACTCTGTGGGTTGTGGCGCCCTCCAGGGGTCCAACCAGCCTCATAAATTGGGTATTCTTAATTGGGTAAAATTCTGGCGGTCTAGCGAGGTTCTGACCAAATCACCTTGCACAACCGTTTGTCTAGTAATAGTACTTCATTACAAAGTACTTAACTCCTGACCCTTCACGGGTAGTTGTGGTACAGTTATATTAAAATATGCTTATATTTTTTTAATATTTTATATATTTATTTATGAAAAAAGTATATTCAAGATACTTTCGTAAATGGTTGTAATATTATGGCTAATCATTACTCTAGTTAAAATATAAATTTAATGTCGATAATATAATACTATAAGATGGCCTAATATAATTCTCTTATCACAATCTTATTGAATAGTACCTATAAGGGCTTGGAATCTCGTTGACTATAGTATAATATTTATAAAAAGTAGTAATATAATATTTTAAAAATAATAATGCAATTAAATAAATACCAAAATTAATGGTTGGTTCTTTTTTATTTGTTGTAGAATAATCTTTACAATGGAAATTTGGTGAAACGTTGCAGATTGGGTAAGTACTAATTTTTAAATTAAAAAAGAAATCAAGACAGTTAAAAAAATTTAAATTACAAGTAAACAATAAATAAACTAATAATTTGTTTAATTTTTTTTTTATTGGATCATATTGTAAATTATTGATATGCGATTATTAATTGAGATGTTAAAGGTCTATAAATAAGTTAATTTTCCAGACAAACATAAATATAGGAAGATAAGTTTCTTTTCAAGCTTTTACATTAAGTTTGATAGCATAGGTGTGAAATATTTAAATATTAATGAAATAAAATTAATAACAAAGAAATTAATTTAGAGTTAATTATGAAAAAAAAAATTTAAATGTATCTTTTATATGGTATATATTTTATAATAATAATATCGTCATAAATTTTAAATAAAAATCTATTTAGATATTTATTACTATTTATTACAAGAGATGCAATTCATACCCACAAATGTCTAGTGTGCATATGGATATCAGAATTCGTTAATTTTAAATATTATGTCTTTAACTATAGGATAATAAATCCTTTTTCTGTATATTAACTATGATAGTAAATAATTAAATCCATATAGAATTTAAAATAAAACTAAATCGATGAATCTCTTCTTTTTTTATATACGTTTTGAAATTTAAACCTAATAGTTATTAATAAATTTGATGATCGACATTTCATTTATGGAATTTTTTTGTAAATTATTCATGATAATACTTATTATGAAATATGTCTATACAAATATTTCTTTAAATATTGTGTATTTTCTAGTGTTTTATTTTGAATTCCTTTTATTTATCTACTTTCTTACCAAGTCCTTACGAAGACATAAAGTTTTATTGAAAACGGAAACATTTTGAAAGCTACATCACATTATATTTTATCTTTAGTCCCCGTTAAAAGAAAAAAGACGTTAGAATTGTTTAGCCTGTTATCTATAGTTACTTTCAAATGGCTTAAGAGAACCATCAATTAGGTAGTTTGAGCTCATTAGATTTGCTCGATTTGGCCTAAGATCCGTGAAATGGTTGCTTTCAATGACTCCACACTGAGGAAGATCGTCACTTCTAACTGTAGACGGTTATATTTCGAATGATTCACTACAATCAGAACGAAAATAGTTTAGAAAATTCTTTTCATGGGAAGAGGGTTATTATTTTCGTAAAATTTAAAACAGTTTTCAATTAATTTCATTTATGAGAATTTTTCTATGATATTATACTTTGCTAAATTAAATTATTAATATAATTTTTTTTTGTAATGGAATTATATACTTGATCCTCCCTTAAAGTGGGTACCTGATCATTCAGTACAATGTGAAGAAGGGGAAACCTGGCTGTTGAGCTTGGGTGTATGACCTCATAACTTGTATGATATATTTGACCTCTTGGTCAAAAACGGTTCTTTATTACCCTGTACCAAATACAAGTGTCCACATAATGGGTTTGTGGCGGTACAAGTTTTTTCTTATTTTTTTTTTTCCTTATTCATGGTCATTATAAACCTGAAATGCAATATTAATATTTAATTAATCAAATATAATCGAATTTTAGTAACAGAAATGTTACCATACTTTTAATATTTTCTATTAAAAAAAATATTTTGTAATTTTAGTTATTGCACTGTTTATTTGTGTTTATTTATGCAGAGTATGTTTTTAGTGTAAGTCCCTATGGAAATAGAGCCTATCTTCAAGTACACACCAAACATTATTAAATTTGTTATTAAACGCACTATTTTTTTTTTAATTGATCCACTAATGATAATAATAATATAAATTGAATAACAATCGGCAATCACAGTATATAATGCTGAAAACAACATTAAAGACTACAGTTAACAACGACGATAAAAAAGTATTATTAATATTCAATTACTAAAATTGGGTACATAAAATTAAATAAAAATAAAATTTAAGTCATGATTTGAAAAAAAATATAGGGTTACACTATAATAGTGACATTTTTAATCAAATTACGCAACCGAGTATTTATGATTAAAATTCCAAAAATCAACTGTTTCTGATTTAAATATATAAATCCTATAAATTTATGATAAGTATTTTGTGATTTGTACTTTTCATGTTAATTTTAAATATTAATATAAACTACATATCTTTTTTTAAAATATGTAAAATAAATAAACGTTGTCATCCGTTTTTTTGATGTTAACAATTTGCACTGATTAAGAGTGATATGTTATTAGTATTTGCAACGATTTGGTGAAAACGAAATCAAATGTTATAACCGTTTTTGTTTGAAATTGCAATGTTCATAACATTTCCCAATATTCAGTAAATCGTAAGCATCAAAATGTCGGTATGTATAGGTAAACATCGTAATTGGCTTAAAAAATATTATGGCGATTTAACAGTTTCAGGCTAAAACCACCAAAAAGTAACAGATTAAAGGTACTTCTACACGTTTGCAAAACAATAGCAAGTTTGTGCAAGTGTGTGAATGAGCTATTTGTTGACTGGACGATTTGACCTGAATTTTAGGCTAACCAACTTTATAACTACCAACATATAAATATTTGTGCTCTCTGTGTTTTAATTAATTAAAGAATTTTATTGAATTAAGATGGTATATTTTAAAATTTTATCGATTCAGTATAAATATATTGTTTATTAGGTAACTTTAGCAGTCTATTTTTGATTTATTTAAAAAAATTAAATCTGTATCGCTATAACCCATGAAGGGTCAAGGGTGCAGTACTTTGTAAGGAAGTACTGTTACTAGACCAACGGTTGTGCAAGGAAGTGATTTGGTCATGATAACACTCGACCGCCAGATTTTTACTGAGTTAAGGTTACCCACTTCATAGGACTGGTTGGACATGGAGAGCTTCCCACAGGGCCGACTCAACGGCTACAGGTAACAGATAATAATTATCTACAACAACCGGATTCTAACCCGGGTCCTGGGAATTAGTATTAAAGTGCCTCACCACTGACCTACCCACTCCCATGTAGTACAATTATTCATTTATAAAAACATTATATGTACAGGCAATTAATTTAACAAGTTTCTGATATAAATTCTTGAACGAAGACTGAATTTGTATGATATATAGTAATAATTTGATGAATTTCTATCCTCTAATACCTACCTAGCTGAAATTTACGTTTCCTTTCATTTATCCTATCTCTATTTCGTTCCTCTTTATAATGATAACAGTGTGAATCGAATGTAATAGCCGACAAGAGTCAAAAGAACATACAAGCGTTTGTTGTTTCCTTTTTTTTTTTTTGTAATATTTGCAAGCATTTGAACTGTTCTTAGATTAGCGGCAAGTGGCAAAGTGTAGATCGAGCATAAAGTGTTTTTAGGCTTGTGGCATTGTAAGGAGCATCCGAATTTATTCAAAGGATTTCTGTTTGTTAAGATTGGACTCAAAGTGTGAAGAGGCATTTCATGTTTTCGTTTAGCTTCTAAGCTTAAAACGTTGATGATAATAATTGAAGACGTGAGTTGATGAAGCTGTTAAGTGACATTTTAGAAAAATAGAGATTTTTGCTTAGAAGAATACTTTTAATATTTCTCTTTACCCAACATCTTGATTGATTCTTCTAAAACTTAAATTGTAGTTATAAATGTGATTTTCAAGTCTAAACTTGGAATAAATGAACACTAAACTTTTTTCCAGATTTATATGCATGTGGCATAACACCTTCATTAATTCATGCAATAGACTATTTATATATGATTTTGCAATAAATTGGAAGTTCAGAGTTTAGCAATTGCAGAAGTAATTTTGTATTTATTTATTTATTTTTTAAATTAAAATTTACAGCTGACTTGAAACATCTTTTCATTCATCATCATGCAGTATTTTATCTCAAGGAAAATTATCGAATTACGAAATTTTACACAAAAGTTTTATGCAGAGATGCAAGCAATAAATCACCAAATTCGGGACGATGGACAATAATTCAGAGCCGGTGGCAGCCTCGAAGGAGAAAGTGAAACTAAAAATCTCCCAACAGTTTTACGTTGGTTTTATAGCTATCTCCACAATATTTCAACTTTACTGTATTATATAATTTAAGTGGAATTGCCCCCTATCAAAATGATCCTTAAATGAGATTTTATATTTACAACCACTTGAGTTGTATTATGCTTTTTGATTGCCACTAAAAAAATAAATAGTACACACAAAAAGAAAATCTTCCCCCGAGCCATTAGCCTGTTTAAAACTAGTTAAAAAGCCTGTAAATCCTATTGAATGTTCAATTTTTTTAAAGATTTGTTGACCTATGATTTCTATTGTTACTTGCCCATTAACTGTTTTTAATTTAAATTCTTCCACATAATCTCTTCCCATTTTATTTTTCATAAAATATGTCTTATTTAGGCTTAACTTTTAATATCGTGTTTAGGGTACTGTTTTGCTGAAAAATGCTTCATAAAAACGTAAATAAAAAAAAAAATGTGATTTGAGAATAATTACCAGATTTAGATTATAGATATGTTTTTTGCAAGGTTTAAGAAATTGTCAACATTCAACACGTTATTTCGCCTTTTAGATATTTTTCCTTCAAAATTACATACAATAACGTTTATTTCAACACGATCCCACTAATTAACACAAAACTTGTAAGTTATTAAGTGAAATTAGTGAGATATGCGCACTGCACCATATTTTTTACTTTTACTTACCTTTATATGGAATATAGAGTAAGGGAATGTACAGCGATCGTGCAAAATTTTGAATTCCAGTTTTCGACGGAACTCCCGGGCCCAAATAACCAAGTCTTTCAAAATGGTCTGTGAGGTCAGCCTTGCTCAAAAAATTATATATTTAAAATTACACCCTTGAGATAGTTATATGCCTGGGACGTGATGACAACTTTTTCTATAAAATTAACCAACCGAAATTGCTACTTTTTTTAGGATCAATTTTTTGAGATGTTCTCCAAAACGATTTTGATTAAACTCGGCAAGTCAATGTATAATTAAATAGTCTTAAATATAAGCTTGTTTGTATCCTCATTAAAATAGTGTAACAGGGATCCAATGAAAAATTTTTGAAAACTCTTAAAGTACCTTTATTTAGTTTAATAAAAAAAAAAAATAAAGAATTCTCATAGTTAGCAATAATAAACAATGCATAAATAAAAAATATTACTGAATTTTGACGAAAATAAATACGGATATTTCTAATAATGAATAATGAATCACAATAATAATTAATTATGATGATCTCTATTGTATTTAAATTGCTATCTGTAAGCTTGACGGAGATATGCCTTCACTTCCTATAAAAATGTAATGCCTTATTTATTAACAGGCAAACTTAAATTAAAATCAAGAAGAATTACTAATTAGGCTTACAAATGACAAGTCGATCTTTGTACCAAAAAATTATCTCCCGCATTTTTACGTCAATCTGTAAGTTACAGGATGTAACACGATTGATAAATACTGATCGTTAGGTCTCGTCACTCTCAAAAAGACTCTCGTGGCACCAATTCATTTTATTGATTTTTATCCTTATTTTTAAGCGTAAATTCCTTGAAAGAAAAACGCTTCTCTAGCTATTATGAGTTCGTTTTGAACTTAAACCATTTTCCTAAAAAAATATTCATTCAATCATTTTTTATTAATTTTAATTTTTATATCTTCATGAATCGGTGAACTAGTTTCATGGTTTCTTGTTTTTAGAAAATCCATAATGTAAAATAATAAAAATGTAGAAATCATTATCATCAATCCTAATTAAATACTTTTGGACAGATTGCTATGACAAATATCGAGCAATACAAACCGTCAAAGTTACTTATTTACAAGAAAAATTATCAAATGCAAATTATAATTCGAAATTATCGATCTGTATTTCATTGATTAGTTAAAAAGGAAATGACACTTAGGCCTCTATCTATCACTGCTTGCTTATTTTTTATAAAAATCAGAACTTCTTTTTCTTGAATAACAGTTGTGAAAGAAGGTGCTATGTTCCTGATCATGTTTAACAGCCAAATTTTCCCTAATTAAGGGTACATTTCCTCTTTATGTAGTTAGGTGGACCCACGAGAGTTCCCCAAACTCACAGGGGTGACTCACGGCTACGTAACAAAATAAATAATTATTTGCCACCGCATGTTTTGAAATCGGGTCCTAACAATAGCACAGTGCCTTACACACTGAGCCTTCCCCCGCTTATTCATTATACATATAACTAAACATTTGCAACATACTTTTGAGCATCTAAATTGTATAAATTGTTCTTATTCATTTGAATTGAATTGTAGAATATTCCCAAATCTAAAAGTGTTTAAGAATTTTTCAAGGTTCGATTAAAACTGACTAAAATTCTAATATCAATGCGAATTCAGTGTAATATTAATATATATTGCAAAGATTCCTGAACTACTTCGGATTGGACTATCAAAAACACCATTTTATTTTTTTTAATTTTATCTTTAATATTAACAGGATAATCCTTGATATTTTTAATTATGAAATACAATATTTTGATGACACTAATCCAAGAAATTCCTACTATAGTCTGTTCCTCATGAAAAATCGGGTTAGAAGAGAATATCCCCTGTTTGCATTTATCCTTAGTTTTGTTTAGTTCTAAAAGCTATAGAAACTCAGCAAAGAGATAATACCACCCAACCCGCAGTTCTCTTGATTTCTTCGGTATCGGGGAACAGACTATAGATATTAGCATCTCTGATATAAACTGAATGTAGCTTGTTAAATATTCTCTCGTCTATCGCGAAATACCGTAGAGGAGTACATTTCGATAAGACATGGACTAATTGTTTGTCTTGTTAAAAAATTGTTACTATAGGTTCATTATTGTTGAAACCATAATGAAACAATTGTTATTGGAAATTGCATGTTAAAAATTTCTTTCTCTCAATCATTCTTTAAGAGACATCACCTTACTGGAAAAGATTAAACCATCTCTGTACTAGAAGTCTCCTAAAAGATAAAATACAACATAATAGTATTAAACTGTTTCCATTCTGTATTTGATTGAATCAAAAAAAAGAACAAAGTATTTATAAGCCAGAAAGAGAATGATGAAATATTAATATTGTGATAATATTTTGACTCATTAATTATTGGCCAAGTGCTAACAAACCCATTACCAATAGCCCAAGCGCTAATGAACCCACAATCATAAGCTGTGAATAAAGTAATTAAACATCACTAATTAACAATATTAAAGGATTTATTGCTGTTTTATTTATGTTTATATAGTGTTAATGAACTACTATACTTTTGGCAGCCTTAGCCAGTCTACTCATTTCTTTCTATTTAAGGCAACGCTTTTCCAATTTACTGGATGTGGCATAAATTAGGGTTTTTAAGTCTCTTGGCAAATCACTAATTTATCTATAGTAATATAGAAACCTTAAAGGGTTTCTTATAGCTGTGTACTATTTATGATAAGTAGTAAGAATTCCAATATAGAATTTACAATATGGGATGAATAATAATGTTATAAAATTAATTATTTGTAATTATCATATGAATAATAATCGAATTTATTGAATTAAATATCGTAACAATAATTCAATGATGGGATACAAATACAGTTTTCATTAAAGGAGGAAAAGTGGTACTTAAGAAGCTATTTATGATAATATATCTATAAATAATAGACCGCATAATTTCAAATTGTGAAGAAGATGGTCAGGGTTGCGGTCAAAAGAGAAATAGAAATAGTTTACAACTATCTATTTTCCGACGTTTCGCGCCACTTTGTAGAGTTTCATCAGGTGTAAAACAACTAAGAACATTTTGTCAATGTAAGATATATACAAATGAAATAATAGAAGAAATAAAATAGTTTTAATGTAAAATAAACAATGATGTCAAGATTAAAAAGTATAGGAGTCGATATAACTAATTATAATGATATAATCGTCATCTAAGGAGAAATTTAATGTTATTTCTAAAGTATTTAAGTTTTTTATTTAGTCAGCTTTAAAATGCTTATCATTTTTATTTTGTGTTTGGCTTCCCTTGAGTGATAAAAATTTTTTGGAAGAATCTTTAGAAGATGTGTTATTTTAACAAAAAAAAAAAAAAAAAGCAGACGGAATGTCAAATTGTGTACAATAGAACTAATTATATATTTTGAATGTTCTCTCCAACATAAATTATTTAATAATATAGCAACTAATGAAGACGTAGGCAATTTTGTCAACGCGTTAATTCTTACCATACTTTTAGAATGAATTCCGTTTGACAATATCAGTTGCCACGATCTTAGCAACAAGTCACTCAGCCTGTACGAAAACCGGTCGACTTCTATTTTTTTATTTAATTTTTCAAATTTTATGTCTCATTTTTCAATAATAGTAACATAACTGTAATCGTTAGGATTGCAGTTATTTTCAAAAAATGGCCTGTTATTGATACATCCATGAATATTTATCTTGGAAATATCTGGCCTGGGAATTCAAATTGCTGTCTTAACATTTGATCTGAGTGTGGGAAGTTGTAAAGGCTACTTTTATAGTGGTAATGTGGTTCATTTACTCCATTGATTGACAGATAGTACAAAAAAAATATATATATAGTTGAGGAACTGGAAAAATATCATAATATACGAGCACTTATGTTAGTGATTTTAGTATGTAAATTATTTTTAAGTGATTTAATTTATAAGTAACATATATACATGTGTATGTAGGTGTTGAGGATCAGTCAATAATACAACACTATTTAGGCGACGTTCCACAACTTTATTAAAAAAACAATTTTTCAGATCATATAATTACTTCAACCAATTATTATATAACTACATTTTCATAGTTTGATTTCAGATTAACAACTATTACAATTAAAACATTACTTACAACTGCCTATTACAGTGTATTCTACATTACTGTGAACCAACTCCAGGTTTGCCCAAGAATTGAATAAGATTGAAATGGAGGTGGAGTATTTTTGTGTTCGGTTAATGAATCACCCATTTATATCTATATAAATATAAATATGTGGCAAGATAATTATGATTATAAATCTAGTTTATGTATATATATATATATATATATATATGATTCTAAAATAGCATCGGTTAAAAAACACCTCTGAAGGGTCTTTGGCTCAGCACTTAGTAAGGAAGAACTGTTTTTGAACAATTGTGATTTGCTTAAATTTATACTAAACCGACAAGTTTATCCTCCAATTTAGAATACCCACTTTACAAAAAATACTTTTCAATTAAGTTCTTTAAATTTATTCAGCTAATTT
>NW_027108914.1:2785157-2823431 GCF_000696795.3 Halyomorpha halys
GACGTTAGAATTCAGCTCTAGATTTTATATATTCGTTAAAAAAATTACATTATCTTTATCTAATTATAATATATAATAACTAGTTTTAAATTCGAATAGCCTCTTACTTTTATATAATATAACAAAACAGCTAATGTTTGAAAAATACTATTTTATTCCTATATGAAAGTGAATGGAAAGTAGATGGATAGTGTAAAAAAATAAATAAAAATAAAATAGGACCAATGATAAAATTTCAAAATAGGGACAAATCCCTTGAAAAGAAGGTACAAAAAAGCAAATATTAAAGTAGACTAGAAAATGGGCAGTTCGATGGCAACATTGAACAAAACGTTTACTCTTTTAAACCAAAACAAACAGTCTAGTAGTTACCCAATCTTTCTGGGTATTATATTTTTATAAATTATTTTTCTTCTTGATGTATGATATCAGTTTATGTTCTTTGTTTAATTTTAAGATTTTAGCTTACTAATTACACAATATGGAGACTTATTTTCCATATTAATTCACTTTTATTTCTTTTCTTTTTTTTTAAAACCAAAACAAACAGTCTAGCAGTTAACCAATCTTTTAAGTTATTATAATTATTTTATCTTCTTTATGTATGATGTCAATTTACGCTCTTTATTTATTTTTAGGATTTTATTTATGCATTTACATCATTTAAGGTATGTAGAAGTTTAATACAGTATGATTTAGATGGTCTCCATTGAGTTTATATACAAGAACTTCTTAAGACAGGATGAGTTATGTGGTATAGGATTACAGAACAATAAATCTTTACTTCTTTCATTTTCTTTTTAACAAAAAAAAGAAATAAAGAAAAATGAGATTTACCCAAGAAAATATATTCCATGCATATAGTGAGTATAGGTGAGTTAAGATGGAACTAAAAATAAATAATTCCAGCTTGGAGCGGGGTTCTCCAGCACTGGAACCGGTTGTGAAATGTCAGAAGGTGGGGACGGCGGGACCACTCAGGAATTCATCAGAGCACAGCCATTCCCCAGCCTCAATGCCCCTGTAATATTTTCATGGGAAATGTAATACCCGAGAATATATAATATTCCGAGATATAAATAATGTCTTGAGATAAACGGTCTGAAATAAGATGATTTTGGCGTCCAAAACTACCATGTTTCGGCTAATTTATGGTTAATAAAAAAACTTAGAACGCATTTACGTGGTTCAGGAAATCTTTTATGAAATTAAAAAGTTTATAACATCAAATAAAATTTCTCTTTTATATCAGTTCCATTTAATATAAACCCTATTAAGTACGTGCTTATATCTACAAGTTCTACTATTCTATATATCTTGTTTACCATTATTTTATATTATGCATTCATCATGCAAACGAATAATATACCCATAAAGACTCTATGAAACACTTTTCTATCAACAAATGAAAGTTTGATTAATATAATATTTTCATAACTATGTATTGTTTAAAATCGATGAAATATGATTTTTAACAATAAACAGAAAAATAGATTTATTTAAAATAAATTCAATAAAATAAAACGTCAAGGGATGGTAATAAAAAGAGTGATTTGAAGAGTTTGAAATAAATTTCATGTATCACAGCTTAGTTTGAATTGTGGAACATCTGAAAAAAAAGTTTATATTCCATAGATTGTACCGTAAACTGTGGTTACTTATTGACAATCATTCGACCTTTTGGATTGTCAATGGAAGAACCATTAACTGTTTATAAATAAAATTCTTTTTAATTCATTACCAAAACCATTCCTAAAAAAAAAAAAAATTAAAAATTTGGAATGAATATGGTTTGGGAATTCTATGCTTCAATTTTTTTGGTTACTTATTTTATGTTTTTTTTAAATATAATATTTGACGGTTTATACCCTTTTAGATATTTTCCCTTAGTTGGGTTAAAATCAGGCGGTTAAGGATGATTCTGAACAAACCACCTTCTTGTACAACCGTTGGTCTAGTAGGAGTACTTTATAAAGTCTTGCATGTCTGACCTGAGTTTTTTTTTTAATTTGACAGTTTAGCCTGTTGAACAGATCCGATACTTAGGACTCCATCTTGACAAGAGACTTACTTGGAATCCACAAACAAGACTAAAACGACAAGAAACTGCTCGTAGATTCCGATTAATAGAACACTTGACAAACACTCTAAACTTCCCATTCACTACAAAAATAAGTATGCACTACCATAATCAGACCAATTTGGACTTATGGAATTGAGCTCTGGAGCTCCACCAAACCATCAATCCTACGTAAAATGTTTGATGCTCCTTATTACTTTACAAATAAACTCAGTTTACTACGTTACTACAAAATTCACTAAGACCTTAACATTCTATTCGTTGCAGATTTGGTCCAAAACTGATATGCGTCTTTTCATTCCAAACTCCTTAACTATCCTAACCCATTAATTCTTAATCTTTCATCCTTAACAATCCCTGATAATCCTCCGGGGCGTCTGAAAAGAAGATGGCCACGGGACCTTCTAATTTAAATTAATGTTTGAAGTACCACCAACGGGTGGTTCCTTCCCAAGATTTTCAAGTGTATATGAAACATAAAACATATTTACTTATTGTATTATTTTGTACAGTTGTAAATTACATTAAATAAATAAATAAAAAAAAAAAAAACAGTTTAGCCAGGTTTAGAATTTCTTTCAGGCTGCAGATACATACAATGATAATTTTTTCAGTCAGCTGATTTTAAAGGCGCCATTTATTGTGAAAGATTACATAAAAATAAATTGTATGATTATTAATTTTTAACCAATATACATTTGTTTTATTGAAAAATTCTGAATTATGCTAATATTACATTTGAATTAGAGTTACAATTTTTTTTTTTATCAATATGAGACATATCAAATTACAAACAACACACTCTCACAAAAAAGTCAATAAATTATATACATAAAAAAAGAATTGAGTTATTAAGATCAATTAGTAATTTTAGATAATGATATTCGGTGAAGCGCTGTTGCAAAAACACTTTCTTAAGTAATTTACTAAATTGATATATAAATAATATTTCAAATTAAATAAATGATGTATGTATTTTTTTTTTTTTACATTCGTACTGAAGTATATTGATTCATTGAAACACAAATGAAACATTGTAATAGGAAAATGTATTTATTATTAAGATCGCACAAGGACTTACTTTTAGCAAACGTTTACTTTTTTCTCTAACGTGGGCAACATTCAGCCCACGGAAGGTATTTACCAATCACCAAATTGAGTTTATCTTTCTCTTCAGAAATAAATTCAGCCTGGGCGACTTTATCTCACTCATTTAATTAAGGAAATGACTTGGGAAGATAGCAAGGTCCTTACTCAAGTTATTATCGTTTCATAGCTAATTAAACATCGAATTTACAAAGTGCTTAGACCTGTCAACTGTAATTAGTGCTTTAGTTATCTCAATAATTAGTCTTTTCCGTTCTGTTGAATTGTTTAGAAAATTCAGCCAAAAAGAATTTTTAGGTAGGCTGAATAATGAAGTTCTAATAAGGGGAGACTACGCAGGTGGGATCACCGATTTCAATAAAACTTTTTTTGATGACACTAGGTTGAAAAATATTAGACACGTTTATTATTTCACCCACCGACACAAACTATATTACAAAAACAAACGATTTGTTTATAAAAACCATTAAATACATGCAGATCAAAGGAGGTAATATTTTGGTATGCAATAAAATAAAAACAGTTTAAACATATGAAAATTTTTTTTTCTCCTAATACGCATTGGAAGAACCCTCAGACACATGTGTAATATTTTCCTATTTTGTATCACCAAAAATTTCATTGAAATCGGTGATTCCATGTGCTTAGCCTTCCCAATAATGCTCGATTTGTATTAAAAGCCATTGTATTTTTACTATACAACTTATTTTCATACTACTGTAGTGTCTTATGATTTATACATTTAATCATTTAAATCATATGTTGTCTGTAACCTATCTTTTGTCAATATTAACATATGATATGATAAATTGCTTCATATGATATTTGAAAGTGATAAAAATGTTTCTATATAGGGTTAACAAAAAATACAAAGTGTTTCAATGTTTTCTCATTTAATTATATAGAATTATCTTCCTAGATACAAATAAGTGGTGACCCCGACGTGATCCAAGATTCATAGAAGGCACGCGCTACTGTTTCAGCACGAATATTGGTTAAAGTAATGCCTTTGGTCCAATTCGTGAATCTGTCGATACATGTCAGTGTATCGTACCTTTTGTTAATAAAACATATGATATGATTATTAAAATGCTTCTTATGATATTTGCAAGTGTTAATATGTGTAGTATCAATCTGAGATCTGCTGGCGGCGCCGTTTCGAATCCGGCCCGTTGGATTTTTCATTATGTGGCGGTCCCACAAAATTAAAAACTTGACTCCTCACCATGGTCAGAATAGGTTGGTCACCAGTAGGCTGTATAGGTCTTCAATGGGAGTCTTGGGCCGACGAAGGGGAAAAAAAATTTTGTTAGTTATTTTTATTCGACCACATTTATGCGAGCAATATTTGTGTACATGCGTGAAGCTAGGTTTTTAAAAACATTATAGTAGTTCCTATTTACTCCATTTCTCAATTTTCTGGCAAATCAAATGAGCCGTTTTTGGAACGTGCGTGTGTTGAGGACATTAAGTTTGCCCATGCGTATTTATTTTGATAAAACTGATACTGAACCGGTTTTACACTAATCTCTGAACTTTGATTGGACGGGCCTTTTTCGAATTATCAGCCAAAAGAAGGGAAATCCGTTGGTATATACGTATGTTTTTTTGGAGGGTTAAAACATCAGCGGGATATTTGTAAGCCAATTTGCTCAAAATTATTCAAGTAAACTATCATTCATTATTATACATTTTTTGTTTCTGAATCGAATAAGATCGCTCTTATGACGGGTAGATTAAGCATCTGAAGTGTAGTCTATTTTAAGTGAATAATAGAAAAATCACAATAATTCACTACTAGGCGGTCATATATATACCATACCGCTTTAATTTATCGCTCTGTCCAAGGGGAATATTCCCCTCCAAATTGGGGTAGAATTAGCATTCCTCTACTACCAAGATAAAATTATGAAAAAAGTTTCATTAATGTACAAATATTTTGTTTTTTATTCAATTTTTTTTCTGTACTATACCAGTATTGATAAGACTTCAGATCAAATTGTATTTTAAATTACTTCAAAACCTTCATATCCAATGAACTGAATTCATATTATACTGAAACACGAGAATTAATTCTTATGATAAAAAAAATTAAGTACAAATTAGATTTATTACAAAAAAAAATTCTCAATTTCGTTGCTAAATATTATTTTCATAAAATGTGCAAATGCACTTTTTATCTAAAGTTGCTTATATGCGTTATCTAAAATAATATGTTTTGAATTACAACAGACTGAACAAAGTTGGCAATAACTATATCGCACAATTCAAAGGAATAATAATTTTAATGAGAAAACGAATGAAGGATTTCCTTGAATGGCAAAATATTTTAATTTAATGACAGGTGCTCATTTTTATATCTCTCCCGTTCATTAGTCATTCATTAAATTCTACGGTTGATAGTAATCCTTGGACAGGTGTGAACTTATTAGCCTTGTTTTGTGGAATGAAGGTAAAGTAAAAATAATTTCGCAATAAATTCTTACGAAATTGTTTATTATTTGTCATTAGGAAAAACAAAATAATTTATCTGACCAACTCCTTTATTAATAATATGAATTAGGTAAATAAAAGAGACATGTTTTAACATATATAATTAATTTATTCCTTTTTTTGTTTTCTAATTGGGACCGGTCTCATTATGAATGGGTTTATAGGAAAAGTGGAATTTGAATTAGATTTTTAGGCATCTTCTTGATAATAACATAAATTTTTCTATACTGATATAGAATATATTTATTTTTAATTAAATAATAATAAACTAGTTGGACTCTTTAAAAATGACGGACTGCCTCAAGAATGTAGCACATTGTCAGCTATTTGACGCGTAACATAGTTTCAGTTATTTTTAATTTAAATTACGTGACAGAATGGTGGAGGGTGTGATATTCAGAGTGTCAAGAGCGTGTATATAGAAATGAATTCCTTAAAATAATACAAACTACTTAAAATAACAATTATGTGTGGGCTTCATTAACAGTGCCTAATGCAAACTCCGATCCAATTTTTTTTTTTTTCTGTGGATGAATCAGGTTTTAACAAATAAAAAACAAATAAATAAAAAATAACTACCATCTCTGTTTAGTACGAGATTTATTTCATTGACCACTCACTCACTCTATTCTAATGATTTATTTACCTGAATTACTGTTTTTTTTTCTCAAAACATCGTTCGCTCACTAGACTATAATAGACCCTTCTTAGTTTAAAGGTCCATTAAATAAAATTACTATTTCTCATTCGTTTTCAAATATCTCAAGGTAACTCTATTACATAAACGTTTGAAATTAAAGAAACAAAAAGCTCTGAGGTGCGAAAAAAAAAATAAAACATCACTTTTTCAAAATTATTGAAAATAAAGTATTTATATTTTGATCCACCAATGACCCTTATGACTAGAGGTGGAATAAATAAATAAATAAAATTGAATTAGGACAGTTCAACTATAACTAAGGAGTGTAGAATAAACGCAAAGATTTTTAAATGAATTTATGTATTAATCACTCGTCCATATATTACAGTTAATAATATAAATGAAGTATTTTCTTTCTAATCGTTCTGTATTGTCATTATGATAATCTTTTATCACTTAGCAACTGGCAAAGTATATGTTATGTGTGTATGTATTAGAGCATATTTATTTACTTTTTTTTCCATTCTTATATAATTGAGGAGTTTCTATCACAAGTTAATATATTCACTTTTCAAAAGTAAAAGTTTTTTTAATAATAAAAAATCGATAGCGAGAACCTGTTCACTTCATTTCAAATTAAAATTTTCTAATGTCACATTGATGTTATATATAAACATCTTCAATAAAAATTAAACTCGACTACATGAGATGCTTCGAAATCAATTTTGTAACAATAACCTTTATAAAATCGGTATAGTGACTATTGGTGTGGAAATCTTCACTTTCTACATATTCTTCCAATACATAAAAAATAAATTAATTTTTGTTTTTTGTTCTTTTTGTATTTATCAGAATAATTTTGTAAAATATCTGTTATTAACAATATTGTATTAACTTCTTAATTTGATATTTAGTTTTAAATTTATTTGAAATTAATTTGTATTCTTTTTTCATATTTATTTTTTAAATATAAATTACAAAACTATTATCCTTCAACTATTTTTTGTGGATGCGAAACGTGGTCTCTTACACTGAGGAAAGAACGGTGCCTTAAGGTATTTGAAAATAAAGTATTACATAAAATATTCGGACTGATAAAGGATGAACTAACGAGAAAATTTAGAAGGCTACATAACGGTGGATTGAGGGAACTGCCCCCAGTAAATATAATTCCTGTTATAGCATGGCGATGAATAAAATGGCGGGACTTAGTAACGCGTGGATCCTTAAAATGTTAATAAACAATACACCGACAGGTGTAGGTAGACGAGAGGTAGACCAAAATATAGATGGGAGGATTGCGTTAAAACTAATTTAATAGATTTAGGTTCAGAGGGGCGTCACTGCGCAGATGTATCTAGAGAACGATTTGAGGTAAGGCATCGAACCTTCGAATTCACTAACCTTTTATTATTATTATAAGGATATTGTTATTATTTATATTCTTATGTAAATTACCAATGAAAAATAAATAATTAAATTCCTAAGTGAATGAAATAACTAGTCTATAGTTGCGATTTATAATTCATTTCTATCTAAGGGGAAGGCAGAATATACTCTTGGAAAAGTTGAGATGATAGATCTTCGTCAGATTCATTTACTTTAAAGATTAGATGCTTTCTCAGTATAACAATTCTCTGGCTATCTCATAATGGGAAATTCTTTTCAGTATTAAGAAGATTTTCAGGAATTAACATTTCTATTCGGATCTATTCTATAATGAAAAAGTCACGAATCTTTAACAGACCATTAATCAATGACTGTATGGTGCATAAGTACCTAAGCTATTTTTGGGAGGAAAAAAGTGACCTAAAATTAAATTATGTTAATTAGTTTAAAAATATATCGTTCTCGTCCCTTTTATAAATAATCATTTTACAATAAAGTTATCAATCAAATTAAAAAAGATAGCTCTGCTTTGGGCCCTCTTAGAAAGTTGGCCGTCTCCGCTTCCCCTCTTTTAAGCCACTGCCCCGGCTAACTCAGTCGTGGGGTTGACAAGACTAGATTCGGAAGAGAGCTCTATAAATGGAGGAGCCACGAGTGAGCTATGACCCTCTGATAATGATTTACACCTCCTGGCCAACAAGAAAAAGAAAACTGTAATGGCTTCCCACGAGTCCTTTATAATGAAATAAATGACTGAGGCATTTTTTTCCCTCTTTTTATTTATTTTTCTTTATTTTTTTCTTCTTTTGGAAATCCGAGATAGACGTTACTTAAAATGCCATCATCCTTCCCTCCCGTCTAAATGGCATTTATGACTGAAGCCTTGAGGGAAAGGTTAGATCGGCTTGGAGCTGAGCTAATGGCCAACTGACGGCTATAATTCTCTGCCCGACCCGGAGAAAAAAATATTGTTCGGGAGGAGTATCTTAAAGGCTGGCTTGTTTTGTAATAAGCCGCGACATTTACTGGCAAGCTATTTGAAACACATTAGCTGCATACATCCCGTTGAATAGCTGGAGAATTATCTCTAATCTGATATTTCCATAAGATTCTTCTACATCCGTTTCAATACTTTTCCAAGAGGAAAAACAGTAGAAAAGTATAAAGGCTAAATTTAAATTTCATTAATAAATACTTGTTCCTAAGCACCTATTCCATATACTCACTTTAACACAATGAGAAAACGGCTGACAATTATTTTCGACTATAACCTGTTATCATAAAGTAATATGTTTGTATGGAGAATCCAGCCGCGAGCAATTAACGGGTTTTTATTATTAGAGGAAATGAAAACATTAGTTTTACATTAAATTGTGCATATTAAGGTAAAAGAAACCTTAAATGATCGCTGCATTTAACCATTAATGCATGCACATAAACCTTAGTTTTTTTAGCTGCATCTAGAAAGTTAGGTTAGGTGTGAAGAGTTTAATTGTTACAGAAATAAACTTTTATTGAATATTTTTAAAAGGATTATAATGATCTTTAAATTATAATTTTTCAAGTTCAAATTTAAACCTTTTGTTTTAGAATTTCAACTCTTTAATTCATTGTACGTTTCGAAATTAAATTACTTCATCCTCAAAACTGCTATAATATATAATTCAAAATTTAAAAAACTTTGAAAAGAAATTTTGTTTAGTGATTTATTAACAAATATTACAATAGTTCACAGACTTAGGCAATAAATAAGAGTATGTCATAGTGCCATTCACACCTTAATCAAAAATATATGCTGTTTATATATAAAAACAACAAAAACAGAATAAATAAAAATAAGAAGAACATAAAAAAAAGAAAGACAGATAAATAAAAATTGATAATATATAAAATTAAAATACAAACAACATATATATGGATTGTAACATAGCCTGAAATTTCAACTCATCCTACAATGCATTGTTACTTTTTTAGTTTTAGAAACATTACAAAATATTTCTCATTATATTAATTAATATGAATAAAATATGAAAACAAATAATCTATACCATAACAACCCATATAAAAAATGTATACAGAGGTGATTAATTTATGATCCCGCTCAACCACCATATTTTTTCCCAATTAAGGATGTCCACTTTATGAGGCTGAGTGGACCTCGAAGGACTCCCTCAACCCACAGGGTTGACTCACGGCTACAGTCACTGAATAAATAATTATTTACACAGTACCTTACCCACTGATCTAGTACTTTACCCCTAGTAACAATAATATTTTTTTTAATATAAATATTTTATACTGGACGAAATTATTTAAGCTTGAAAAGTCTGATGTATTTAAGAATGAAAGAAGTGAAAATAAAACAAAAAAAGCTTTTGATTTGTTCTTGAAAGATTATAATTGACAGAGTTTAATTTTTTTTTGCTACCCTTTATAGACAATTTTTGGATCTAACCCTGCCTTTTCCTGCACAGAAAATGGCCCGTTGGAGTTTCGTCTGTCTCTAGTGCGAGAAAGTTTGTAGTTCATGTAGTAAGTAACCTGGAAGAAAAGCTCTGATGGTCTGATAATTTTTTTTATTTTACGCATCAATGATTATATTTAAAGCCTCAAATATCTAGATTAATTTTTTTTCTTGGATTTTTAGAACGATCCACTTATGAATATAATAAAATAAAATTGTAAAATACTGTTTACTACATACATACAAAGAAATTTTGCAAGAATATTTGAAAAGAAAAGAATCGACAGGAGAAAGAAATAGAGAAAGTTGTGAACATTCATAAAAATATATGGATAATCATAATAAAAATTAGAATTAAAACGGCGTGATATACTTTAATAATATTTCATTTTCTAGTTTTAAAATAGTATTTTTGTGTTAGCATTATTTTATTTTATATTATTAGGTAATTTGTAAAACCTTATGTTCTAGTAATATATTTAATGATATTTGATGAGTCTCAATATATTTTCTACTAATAAGTTAACGAACAATTTAAAAATCACTACCACGTTTAAGAACATGAGAAGCAGGACCAGTGTTACTTTGCAAAAAATAAATTAGCCACCTTCAGCAATGGCTTGTTTTATTTATTTATTGCTGGCTGAGAGTATGCTGATGGGGAATTTTTTTTTCCTCAAACACTAAAAATCGAACTTTGATTTACATTAATTAAACATTATCTGCATTAATTTGAATATATAACGCGTTTTTACGGCTCAGATGAATAACGGTGTACCATATTTATGATTAAGTACACAATAATTTCATTCATTTTGAATAAACCCAGAAAAAATGGCTTTAATTTATTAATCTTCAAGCTGTTTAGAAGTTTAAAAAGAAACTCAAAGAGTATATTTTAATAACAAGAAAAAAAAAATGATATGACAAAAAGTGATGTTCAGCATTCACAGTATGTGATAGTAATAAAAAATTTAAGAGCTCTTTAGTATTAAAGATGTGGTTGAAAATGACAAAATATTAAAATAGCATGATAAAATTATAATTTCACTGTAAAACAGGCAGTTAAAATTTAACAACGTGATTTTTTTATTGCAACGTCAAGATGATGCATTAATTCTTACAGTTATCTCTGAATTCTCAAATTAAAGTTTAATTTGAATATATAGACGCTTATTTTATTTTATTTTTTTTTTATATGTTTATCTTAAAGGGTGAAAAATTAGAACATTTAAAGAAAGGAAATGATAAACAATATATAATATTAGGGGCAGAATATATCATTTTTTGTATCTAATTTTATATACATTTATATTCTGAAGTTTTAAATTAACTAACTTTTATAAAAATACATGCAGACACGGCAATGATTCTCTATTGATAGATTTGCGTAAGTATTTATATTAATTGAACACAATCGAAAGTTTAATATATTTAATAAAAATTAAACACATATTATTATTTTTATTTACACATTGGATTAATGAATGAATCAATTGCTTATTACATCTATTCAGATTATAGTGATAAAAACCAATAGATAACAGAAATATATGGTAGGGTAACATAATAAATATATATCATTGTAATACAAAATAAAAATTAGTAGTGTCTCTATACACTATATTGACCGGTTTCCATGAAAGACCTTTTAATCTCTCATTACTAATATTGGTCCGATTAAGATCTATGTTGGCAATTAACCATTATTAAAATTATGTTTTAGAATGTTCGGCGGTATATAACTTTCAATTTATAATAAAAAATAAACAAAATTCAAAGAAAATCTGCCTAAATTCCACAATTGTTTTTTAAAATATAAGTTCAATAGGTTGTATAATTTTTGATAATATTGTGGGATAGTAATTGTCCGAATTCAATGGTTTTGTTTTGCAGGGGGAGGAGAGAGGGGGGGTCGATATTCGTTTTTAGCACCTCAAAAAACGTTTAAAAATTGGAAAGTAAATTTTCTGGCCCGATATTTTCATCTTCACTCTCTCTGTTGAAAAATAAACCAGGTTTCATAAACTACACCAAAGCAGATATAATTAAAAACACAAAATAGAACTGGAAATATAAAATAAAAAGTTTTTCTTTTCATAATACAAACTTCAGTGATCAATTGTTACTCTCAACTTTTTATTTTTAAAAAATTTCAACTATTTTTCTTTTTCCATTAACCTGGAAAAAACAATTTTTGAAGAATAGTTTTGTATCTGGTTTATATAAAACATGGGCAATAAGCCTGCAAAAGATAATTTAATGAATTATGACAATACAATGATTAAGGTTGTCTCCTTGAAAATTGAAAGAGCCGAAACGTTGAAAGATTTTTAATATAGAAGTAGAGAGTAAAAGTTGATCATGAAGTTTGTGTTAAAAACTAATAAAAACCACTTTCAAACAATCAATATTTTTAATTTGTAGTCTAAAAAGTTTTTCTTTATTTAAAACAACTCTTTCCTCCTTGTAAGGGAATTAAGTCTGTTAAAGTGTTAAAATAGAAAAATAGACATTCAGCTTTTCAACGGTTGTAGTAACATTATATTTTAACCAAATGCAAAGGAATTTTGATCGATTATGTGAACATAATATCTCCAAATAGTTGAAAAAATTGCAATCTTTAGTTTATTTGAAAGATGGGGTTTGAGTTTTTCAGACGACACTTTAAATTAGTATGATTCGTTTTTCCTAAAAAAACATTTTGTTGATCTCCTTTTCTTGATTCCTCCTAAGTGGGTTTTATATTTTTGTGAATATAAAATCATTTAGTGGTATCAGAAATATTTATTACTTATTCTTAAGAAAGTCACAAATTGATTAGTGTATAATAACCGTAAAGATTAATATACATTGAGCTGTGCACCAAAAATGTTCAATTTTATTCGTGAACACTTTTCCTTATCGGAGAAATTTTCAATAGGAATGACATGAGAAATTTTAAAAATTAACAGCATACATATTGGTACAGTATTTCAAACGTTTATGGTGGAAAAAGATTCGAACCATTCTCTTTTAAATTTATAAATTGAACAGAAAATAACATACTGGACTAGGTGAAATTATTTGATTAATTAATTATTAAATTAAAAAGTACGAAGAGCACAACTAAATCCAAGCAGTGGAGGTTCAACATCATACCAAAATTTATTTACTTTTCTTAAATTAAGTTTTTAAATTAACTTTAAATTTCAATTTTCATTAATTATAAACAAATTAATTGTTTCATTCAGAACTTATTTACGCCTCTATTTTTTCAAGCCGTAAAAAATAAAATCAACTGTTTAAATATTAGAATATTGTAAATACTTTATATATTTACTACATGATTACGGCTTTAAAAACCATGAAGCTCATGTTTTAATTTAATTTATTTTATATTCCATTCTATTGCAATCTTGACAAGTATTTATTTAATACATGCTTTATTTTGTTTTTTCTAATCCAAATGTTTTACTAAATATTTTAATAAAAACAACTTTCACAAATATATAGATTATTACTCACTTTAAAATGATCCAATTAACTTCTGAAACTTTTTCCTATTCGTACTGCATATGAAGAATTGTGAATTGAGTTTTATTTTTTTTTTCACAAGTATATTTTTACAATAGTTAATTTTCGAATTTAAGACTGAAATCTTCCAATTAGTACTAAATTTAAGTTATTCAATCAGTCAGCAAACCAGAACACCACTATGTCATTATGACTATAAAGACAATACTAAAATAAATAACATCTCTTACGAACTACAAACATTTACAGAACTTACTGGATAGAGTGCTGCTCTGTGGAGACTGTATGTCTGCCTTAGCCAACCACTAACTGAAGGGTTTTCGTCAGCCCTCAAGAAAACTTTCACAAATACAACCCTTTTTTCTTTACATCCCACCTTTTTTCACCGAAGCCCAGGGCTCCCAGGTCACGTACTTGAGATAGCCAGAGCCCTTATGGAAGTCGCAGCATTTCAACTGTGACAGCGGACGTGGCAAATTCGCCTTTCGCGCTAATCTTTTTGCTCTACTTTACCTTTTTATCTTTTTTTTTTAATTTGCTTTTTTTTCTTAAACTTTTCATTCTAAATATTCCCAGCTATATTATGAAAATAAAATTGTCTTGATTAATTAAAAAAAGGTGTGTATAATAAGCAGGCACTTCTGTATATATAGTCCAACATGTAAAAGTACCTAAAACAAAATTTTCTCTGGAACAAATTCCAAATTAATTTTTATCTGAAAAACTGCATATTGGTCACAGTTGTAATTAGGAATACACTGTAAGCCAGAAATCTGTAAATGGAAGTTTAAGTAAACATTATTACGGGGCATATAAACTTTAGCAGCAATGTTTTTTTAAATTAAATTAAAGACGGGAATCATCAGGGCTTTCGTCTATATGATGTCATAAAACAAAGTTCTGTACCTATTTGGTATGCATTGAATTCTATATCTTAGCTTTTGAAGGAGTTATTTGGTTGTTACATTTTTTAAAAAGTATTAGGTATATAAGAAATCAGAAAGGTTACGATTGATACTTATATTAAATTATCAGGAGTAGAAAAAAGAAATTGGAGAAAGGAAAGTAGGGTAGCTCAGAGAGTAAGGGACTGGACTTTTGTACCCGAGTTCTTTACCAGTCTGTTTACGGCAGATACTTTATTATCTGCTCTGCGGTCAAAAGACCACGCGCCATAAAGTGGGTACCTGGGCTCTCATTGGATAGGGGATGAAGAAAGATGTTGAAAGTAGATGCTGATCTTATTACTGCAGTTTTTCGTATCAAGCATTAATCCCAATCCCCTTGATAAAATCGTAATTTTTTCTATTTATTATAGTTTTAGGAAATTATTGACTGATTTTAATACGGTATAGAGTGCTTTTTTAATGTAATAAAAGTATCAGGGACATATGCGATGTTTTTAATAATTAAAGTATAGGAACTATGCCCATTGTTATAACAGATAATTAATTAATGTTTCCATTGAAACAGTTATTTGTTCCTTCTCTAGACAATATATTGAAGAAATGTTTTACTATTAACTGATTATTAATTATAAAATGCCATGCAGCCGTGGTTTTTGTATAATTTTTTGTTGTTACTTTTTATTTTCTAATTTTTTTTTTACTGCCTACACTGTGAGTTTTGAGGCTTAGTTCACACAAGCCAATGAATAAAACTGAATAGCGGATTGAGTTGCAATGAATATAATAAATAAATTAATTTAAGAATAAATAAAAATAATTTAAAAAGAGTATAACAAAAATATTCCAGGAAGCTATTATTAATAGCAAATTTTATGAAACTCCCTCTCAAATTTCATAACGTGTGTATGCCTTTGCGTGTCTGTGTAAATGTATTTGCGTGTGTGCGTGCGTACACGAGTGTTTAGCTTTGTCATTATAAAAATCAAAAGGCTTTACGCCTCTAAACAGGACCATACTAACAATCAAAATTCATAACAAGCTATTGAAGTTATCAGAAAAATATTCATTTTTGTTCGTTTACTTTAATTTTCCTGCAATGATTGTCCAATGAAGCAACATAAAAAATTAATACCCCCTTAATATTTGGAGGTTTTACGCTTGGGGTAAAATCAAAAAATCTTATAAAAAAATTATATCTGTCTGCCGTCCGCGGCTATCTGGCCTATTTATTACTTTCAGATTTGGCACCGAAGTTACAGGTCATGATGATCATCAAAATTCGGCATTAGCAACCACCATTTTATTTCAAAATGAAGTTTGATTAGAAGTATCGTACAAAGGAAAAATCCTCTGCGTTTAGGTATCACGTTCTCGAAATATAATTTAAAAAAAAAATTAAAATTAAATTAGCAAACATACAGTGCATTGGACTTAGTTTTGACTAATTATTTTCAGTAACTAATCATTGTAATCGATAAAACAAAACACTTCCTTAAATTTGTGTTTTACGCTTTAAATTATAATAAAATAATTAATCCATGTAATAACTGGTAGTATTTTTTCTCATTTAAACTAAATGATTTAAAAGGCACGGAATAGTTAAAAAACAATGATATTTTATTCTGCGTAAGCTTCTAGATTCTATATAAATAATACATTCAATTAAGTCAATCAACACCCAAAATTTAATCTTTTCAGACTCGGGTTATCGTTAGCAAATTGGAATCCATCCAGTGACTAGACTGACTTGTGGGATACGGACTCAAATCTATTCCAAGAGCATTGTTGGGATGTGCCTCGTGTTGAAAATAAACACGTTTCCAACTCAAATCTGGAGTGTTGACATGACCATACGTCTCCGTTTGAATTTATGAGCTAGGTAGTCTGAATATATGTGTGTTTTAGTGGGGTGCTGTTAATCCTGTAAGCACTACATTCCCGAATGTCTTACTTAGTTGCTGCACTATTTCAAAGATAATTATAGTCCTTATTACGTACGGCAGAGCCAGGAAAGCAATAATAAATCAGGTTTTATTTAATATGTTTATTTTGGCTTGTGGAAAATGTAAGAAAAAAGTCTGGGAGTGATCTGTCCTCGACTTTCTAATACACTCCTCATACACAACTATGTCCTAAGGCTCAAGAGAATTTTTAATATTTTATATTTATTAAATTTGTATTTTTTTGCATATATCAAAAGTACTGAGAAGACGTTTAGATAAACTTAAGTCGGCATTAAAATAAGCTTAAGTCTTGTGCTGCAGTAATACGACTTTCAACGTAATCGTCTAATTTTATCCCCACAACTTCATTGAAATTTTTGTCATCACAATTTTATTTACTATAATAATTTAAATACTTAAAGATAATAAGAAAAATATTTAAGGATTCATATATATTTTAAATGGCAAGCAACCAAAATTAGTTAGTGAAATATATAAGTATATATAAAAAAAAGGTTTAAAAGGCGGGAAAAAATGAAACAAATAAAATTGCTGAGAAAATACTAATACGGTAAAACAAAAGAAAATAACTGACTTTATGAATGCTATAAAAAAATTAATGTCCCTACATCTACTTAAATTGAATTATGTATCTGGATAGATTTTTATTTTAAATTATATAAAATTGCTTTAATTAATGTAGCTTCATCATATATTGTTATACCATTTCTTATGATAATCACCGATAAAAAACAATGTAGAACTAATGTAGGAGCATAAAATGACACACAGAGAATATATTGTACATACCATCTAGACATATAATATTTTATTGCATTTTAATTTTACCCTAATTCATAGATTAACTTAATATTGATGTATATTTCTTTATTGCATTCCCACTTAACACCTTGGTCTTTGTCTCGTCTTGGACGAATAATCGGTCTTAAAGTTTTAGAAAAGTTTAAACATGACAAATATAAATACACTTGTACCTAACTGCTTATGTGTGAACTAAAAGTTGGTTCCTCTTAATATTCATACTATTTTTGGCCGAAATCAATAAAATTTGAAATAAGAAAAATTAATGCGACGAACATTTAGTACAAGAGCCGGGAAGAAAAAAAGGCAGTTACCTCACCCCAATTTTTGATTACTTCAATAAAAACTATGTATAATCACTAGTCAAAATTGATGAATCTGCCAAGTATAGGTAGGGGGATTAAAAAATGGCGGCTGTTTCAAAACCTTAAAAAACCATTGATTTTTCATTCGGAGCTCTATATCTTAAAAACAACCAACAACAATAGAAAATCTAAGAGAACATTATTTAAAGAAGAGTAAATTTGCTGAAATATTAGCCCTAAAAGAGCTATTTACGTTCAATAGATCTCGAGATATAGCTTTTTAAAAAGCAAAATTTCTTAAAAATCTACTGAAAGATTAGTAGTTAGTTAATTTATTTTGAGAAATCTTTATCTCCGGAACTATGTGACGTACAGATGTCTATTAGCACTAAAAATAAAGCTAGTTTAATGGACCATACAGAAGTTTATGACCTTTACCTTCGTAGGAATATTAGTTTTCATGATTTGCTAAAATAAATTGATTTATAGTTGTTCCGATAATAATTTTGATTTATGAAAAACTTTATTTCAGAAACCATAGGACGTACAGATGTCTGCCAGCGCTTATATTAAAGGTAGTTAAATTTACTACAAAATAGTTCATCTTTGTAAGAGTAGTCTTTATGATATTTCACAAAATATTAATTTCTAGTTGTTCGTATAAAATGTTGGATTTTTGAAAAAAATATATCTCTAGATCCATAAGACGCACATATGTCTGCCAACACTAAAAATAAAGGAAATTTAACTTACTATAAAGTAGTTTATGACACATCTTAGGGGTAGTAGTTTTTATGATATTCACATATGAATATAAATTTGGCAAATGAAAATTTATCCGAACAACTATAAATCAATTTATTTTAGCAAATTTCATGTAATCTATTACTCCTACGAAGATAAACATCATAAATTACATTATAGCTCATTACACTAGCTTTGATTTGAGTGCTAATAGATATATGTACATCAAATGGTTTTGAGATATGAATTTTTCAAAATAAATTCACTAACTACTGATCTTTTAGTACGTTTCATACAACATTTTTATGAAATGTTGCTTTTTAAAAAGCTATATCTCGAGAACTATTGTTACTATATTACGTAAATAACTCTATTAGGGCCCATATTTTAGTAAATTTACTCTTCTTTAAATGACGTACTCTTAAGTTTTCTTGTGCTGTTCCTACTTTTTAAGATATAGAGCTCCGAATGAAAAATAAGTTTTTTTTTATCGCTTTGAAACAGCCATCTCTTTTTATTCCTCCTACCTATAATTGGCAGACTCATCAATTTTGGCTAGGAATTTTACATAGTTTTCATAAAAGTAATCAAAAATTGTGGTATATAACTGTCTTTTTCTCCTCTTGGGCTCTTGCACTTATTGTTTTTAAGTATAAATTCAAAGTCTTTGTTGTGTATGAATCACTTTTCTTTCTTTTTTTGATGCGATCTTCTCTTTTTATTTCAGCTTTTTTGAAAATAATACCAAAACTTTTCTTTAACTCTGTAGTCCTGAAAAAATAAACATGCGAAAACTGGCTTTTAACCGACGATATTATAGTTAAGGAAGTATTTAAAAAAAATTAAATAAGCATATTTTCGGCTAAGCTCACTATGGAAAAATATTATTTGGTATAATAAATTAAATATTAGATGAATATAAATTATTAAAAAATAATAATTAAAAATATACAGGTACTCTTAAGGTTAAAAAATCAAATAATAAAAACACAATGTTTTTATTATATCATTGTTTTGTTATCAATTGTATTACTGATGCAGGTAATTTTGTAATTAGGTAAGTACAATATTTATTTTAAAAAAATCATTTATTTATTAATTGTGTTGTTTTTTTCATAAAAGTGCCACTTTGGGGAATCCATTTCCTGAAAAACAACTCAAACAATTTTGATAAAATTTGCCATGTCAATATAGAAAGATGTTTATTTATATATATCAGCTAGTTATTATCTTCATGGAAATAGAATGACAGGGCTTAAATGCGGAATTTTCAAAAAAATCTTCCCTCGGAGAACTTTTAATATTGTTTATTTGAAAAAAAATATATATTTTTCATTATTACCAGTAATACAAAATATTTATGAATTTTATGTATAAATAAAGAAGAAAAGAGGAAAAATAGAAATATCTAATTATAACAGGAAAAGCCGATCTTTCCTGATTGCACTGCGGCTTCGTTGTTTAGTTGAACTATTGTAATTTTGGCAGGAACAACATTTATATTCCTTATTCTTAACTCGAGAAACCCTAAAATTTGAATTGTTATAAGAACAGAAAAATAATTTTTTTTTTTTCAATTTCGCCTTCAACTGGTCTTTAAAATAAAAAAATAGCAGTAACTTCAACATGAGCCAACCAATCTAAGTAAGGAAAATTTTGTTTACACTGAATCAGATTTTTTAACCAGGAATTACTATTATAAAATAATAGCATTAGCAGTATTATTTATATCTACTAAAGTGTTATCCGTAGTCACCGTTGTGAATTGTCTGTATTTTTTTTCCTTTTAATAAAAATGATTTCCCCACCATGATTTCCTCGCAGATGGTAACGACCAATAAGATTACATAATAAAATACAACGGTATACACAGGCAGCCTACAGAGGACTTCTGTAGTAGTCCCTTGGGAAGGATCCAAAGCCCTATCTCGAAGAGGTGCCCCCGGGCTCATATGCAGTATCGCAGGTCGGACAGTGGCCACTGGGCCCTGGGGAACCGGTGGGGCATCATTGGATCTGGATCCCTGCAGAGGGGAGGGTCGTCATGGCAACTGCCGGGAGGGCACGTGATCTTCCCGCCAAAGAGCTACTAAGATTTCCCGCCCGAAGCGATGAAATTGCCGCGAACAGCTCCGCTATATAGGCTGGTTCTCATCTCGCCTAACGATATGCCTCTCATTATTGGGTGCCTTACGATAAACCATTCCCTCTTCTTTGAATGAGAAAATTAACTGGTTATTTAATGGGCTTTAATTAATTTTTTTAATGGGTATCGTAAATTGGTTAGAATAATTTTAAAATAGTAAATATATCGAATGTACAAAACAAATTGAAAAAACAAACTAAAAAAAAACAGAATAGAGCTACAGGCTGGCAAGGAAAAATTTCTTTAACCATGAGATTATATATAATCCAACATTTATAAAATTACACATTGAATGCTAAATGTAATTCAGCATAATTAATGTAAATGCGTTCTGTCAGAGTTGTATCTAAATATACTCTAATATGCGAGCTTAAACAAATAATGTAGGCATTATGAGTTATATAATGTGATAAAAGTGTATTATAGCAACAATACAGAACAAGTGAAAATAATAGTTTATTTTTCATAATAACTGTAATTTGAAAGAATGACATCTATGTTCTCTCTCAAAGTTTCTAAAATCATTCAAAGAATTCTTACACTTATTCCATCCTCTTTAGAAGGGGATGTGAAATTTCCGATTTCAATGAAACCTTTTTCTAAGATATATTAGCTCGAAAAATATCCCATGCTTGTCTTCGCGCCAATGCGAACTACTGGGTAAGAAAAACTTCTATTCTAATTGAATCAAAATTATTCTCATAAGTAGCAATCATCTGCCAAATATATATTATAATCCGGCATTTATATACTCTTTGGATTCTTTTTTAAATCATATAAATTGCAATTACTTCAACTCTATCTACACTATACTACCCCAAACTAACTTAAGAATGGCTTAGGCCTTTAGCAAATTAGAAGCTGGCATGTAATGTAAAACGTATGAGGGTGTTTTTTTTTTGTTTGGAACTACCTTTTCCTCCTAAAATAACATAGAATCGAATAGGTAGTAGAACAGAGATTCATCTTTTAAACAGTTGTGGTGAGGTTGGGGTAGAAATCTGGGATGTTAAGAATTTTTAACATCAAACATGGGCATAAAGAAAAAAAAATCCCCCTAAAAACCAAGTAAAAAAAATTATAATTCATTGAAAAAAAAATATCTAAAAGTTTTAAAGGACAAAACAAATTTTTTGGTCTACTTTACTATACACATCTTTCAGTTTTTGTATCTTATAAATTTAAATTTATTTCAATAAATTTTAAAGTTATAACGATCAGCAATATTTTTTTAATATTATATAAAAATTCAAATTAATGAAGGAAGTAATGTTTTTTGTTTTATAAAATTAGAACAGTGTTGACATAAATTTTACAATATATTTACCAACACATCGCCTTCCAAAAATTATTCTCTAGGACTCACACAAATTATATTTATTTGTGAATGAAAAAAACTTCAGATTCACATCCAGATTATTGGCCAAGCAAAATAAAAAAAAAATGTTTTATGGTTGGCAGGCTTCTTTTGATTTTTTTTTTCAATATTTATTTTCCAATCAATTTCTATATATTTTTTTAAAAATAGAAGTGCATTGCTCATTACCCATCCGTTTCCGGAGTCTAACAAAATTGCAAGTTTTGATGGATTTTGTTTCCACCCATTGGTCCAATTCATTAATTGGACGCGTTCTCATTGCTCTTAATTTCTCTGGAAAATCGATAGACAAACGTGTATTTCCAGACCTGCAACCTTTGCTGATTTGTCAATGGCGTTACTCGAATTTGGTTGTTATGGCTGTATCTCCGCCTTTGGTTTTCCACTGATCTCAACTGTCAAAATACCTGCTCGCAGTTCATTCATATAGTGGCTTAGACACTGGCAGCTGCGAATCCCATTGTCTCGTTCGTAAATATCCTCTCATCCATGGTCAATCCTTTGAACGACGAACTGAGTGTTATTTAGCGGGACAGAACACGTGGCATTGTTTCAGTTTTTATACTATCAAGTAAAATCCTTTGTACTCTCATGGACGATAATAATCATGAATTATAATAATTATTCCGATGGAACCTTTATTCAATTTTAAGCATTTCCTGCCTATAGAGAGATAAGAAAATAACTTTGTGTTTTGAACATTTTTTTAAAAATAATAAAAATAACATCGAGATAAACCCGTGCAATGCATATTTCACTGTAGAAACTCATGATTTATTTTATATTCATTTGTGGATGAATGAGAAGGTCTAAGGGTACATATTTTTTACAAATATGTCATGTTTGGAGGTACACGAATAGTCAGCTTTGATGGTTAGCTAAGTACATCTGATTTTTCAGACTGTTTACAACATTTTTAAATATAAAAAAAATAATTCAAAACTGCCACTTCCAGTGATAATGGCCTACATTAATGATGCCCTCTGGTGTTTCTCAAGCAGCGCTAAGAACCGTAAAGTTAACCGTATTGTTAACCACAAGAACTTAAAAAAATAAAATATGTATGTATTTTTGAATGGATAAATGTTGCAACATATTTTGCAAAATGGATAAAAGTTATATTTCACAAAAATAATAGGAACAAAGAAAAAATGAAATAAAGCAAAAAAAAAAAATAATAATAAATAAACTGATGTATATCATGGAAAGTGAAGTATCTTAGGATATGTGGTTTACAGAGATATAAACCAACGGTTATAACAAGTGGTGACATGGTCAGTATCATACCACAACTGTCTGTTTATCCTTCAAACCCATTGAAGGATTAGGGAGCTGATTTAGTGTTTCCTGCAGAAGGTTCTTTCGATATCTAAGTCGATTCTCGACAGGTAAATTAAAAAATAATTTGTCAGTTTTTGTCAAATTTGGACTTTCCGCCAGTCCAGTACTTCCTTAATGTACTGTAGAAAAAATAAAGGGATAATTAAGAACATAAAGAAATCGGTCAATCAATCTTCAAAAGCAGCTGAAGATAAAGGTTATTAATAAAGCTATGTATAAATATCACATAACCTCAATTTAATTAACATATAACATTAGTTTAAGATATTAACTAAACAGGCATACATAGAATGACCCTAACAGATCAGTTCAGAAAATTATGTGCGATGAATATTTGTTTTGAGAATTTACTTTGATTTGCTAATAAATTATTTTATTGATACCGCTTTATTTCCCATAAAAAGACACATTCCAATCGAACCCCAGTGGTTGAGTACTGGGAAAAAAAAGTGTTGCTAAATACACGGTTATTAACCTCATTCTCTCGTTGGTCGGTATATTCTCTATTTGAATTTTAAATTAAATTGGATTAGTTTATTTTATTATAAGAAGTCTTTGAAACTCAATGGACCAGTCCACGCTGATGTATTCCATTTAACATTGCATATCATTTGAATGTCGATTCGTTAATAATTATAATCGATAAAACAGGCAGGACTATAAACTTTTAAAAAAGATGTTCTTTTTGATGTGGATATGCATAGATAGCTACTCCGCTGAAGGTGAGTATGGGATGAAGTGTATTCCATTTTAGAAATTTTGTCAAAGAATGAATATAAAATCAATTTTTATTATTAGTTAAATAGTTACGTTTACTTCTTACATTGTTTATTAACCATTGGGTGTGAAAACGTAGATGAATAGATCACTCGTATTATATTATAGACGAAATAATTATCAAAGAAATCTTACAATACTCCCCAAGCTTTAAGGAATAGGCAGTTCAGGTCCATTAATGATTCATTAATCTAGAAAACTAGTCTAGAAGCTAATAACTAATTCTTTATATATAATCTTACGGACAGTCATAATAAAGGATAAAGGATAATCATTTTCGGAAGATCGCTGAGTGACCTGAGCTCAAATAAGGATAAATAAATTAAAATAATTATCTAGTTGTAATATTGTGATGTAGCATATACTATTTGAGTTTTATTTGACTTCACCCGGACTATCTTCCATTGATGATAATCATTTTTGTCCATCTATTGCTTCTTTTTTTCTGTAAAATGAAAATTCCTCAGAAAGATTTGGCTCGAACTTTTGGAACAGTAGCTTCTAGGCCTCAGAACTCGATTGGCAAAATTTTTTCATTTCATCCTTGTTTCGAAAGGAAAAGATTTTTATTGTTCTAGTTTTGGGTGCATTCTCAAAGAGTTAAAGATTTTTGAAGGTAAACATTCGGATAGAGCGAAGTAGATAAGGATCAAGCTACACGTTCTGAGTATGACGTCATTGTTCAATATCTAATGATAATGATACGTATTCAAGTTATCGTAAATTATTGTCGGAAGTTCTTCAAAAGATCTGGCTTGATATAAATAGTTCAAATTCTTTCTCGTTTCTGCGCTTACAGATTTGTATAATTGATGTCAAATCATCGCAGAGTTTGAAGTGGCTATTTAAAGTTCTCCGGATGAATGATGACTAGACCAAAGGAAGATATTTAGAATTAATCCCATGATGAAATTTCAGATTAATTGTTCAAGATAAACCCAGAAAATTGTATGCCTCATACGATAGAGCAGGATACAGTTGTATATAATTCAGTCCACTGACATACATCTCTTAATAGTTTTAAAAAATATTCTGCAACACACTTAAGACAGCAACGCTTTTCTTTCAATGCTAAAACACTTATTAATTAGCTATTACATTTAATAAAGTAATAAATTATTTTTTTCGCTTGTTTTTAACCTATAACTCCTAGCAAAAACTTAATGAGTAAGTGTAATTCGGTCGAATATTATGTCGTAAGTTTACGATAAATAACCGCGAAGCTGTATGAAAAAAATGTTTGGAGATGCAAACGCAAAAATTAGATGAGAAGAAGTATATTATTCACCGATCGGTAAAAAAAGTTTTCATAAATATAGTAGTGATAATGGAATACGACTAATAAGCTTTGCCATATCGAAAAACCTAATAATCAAAAGAACTACATTCAAACGTAAGGATATTCACAAATATACTTGGATATCACCGGATTCGTAAACGCGTGATTAAATCGATCATGTCTTACTACAACATACATGACAAAACAGTGTAATTAATATGAGATCTTGTCGAAGGGCAGAATTTGGTTCAGATCACGAACTAGTAATCGCGAAAATTTGACAAAAACTTAATATAAAAAAGAGAAATGAAAACGGGTCCCATCCTGAAAATTTCGATTTGGAAAAATTAAAAATCCCTTTAATTCGAAATTGATTTTTGGTCGAAATAAAAAATAGATTTGAAGTCTTAGAACCTTAAGATGAAGGTCACGAATACATTGAGAAGTTATGGGTAGGAATCAGAGATAATATTAAAGAGGTCGGTAATTTGTGTCTCAAAAGAAAGGAAATTAATAAGAATTAACCCTGGTTCGATGGAGGGTGTCTTAAAATGTGCGAACAAAGAAAAGCCGCTAAGTTAAAAACTCAATAATCCTCGTGAAAACAATTCTAATTCAAAGAATGAGACGTATAAATTCCTAAGAAATAAAAAAGGAGAGTGTCTTAACAATAAAATAACATAGACAGAAACTAACAAATCCCTGAAATTCCGCTCTCTAGTGGTGGAAATAATAATACATTAGCTAATCCGGTAGATATATTGAGTACGTTTAAGAAATGCTTTGAAAGTATTCTGAATATGGGAAATAATAGTCAATCTCCTCTGGCTGAATACCCGAGTGTTGAACCGTGGATAGAAGAACCGAATCAGGTGGAAGTCGAAATGGTCATCACAAAATTAAAACCTTATAAAGCAGCGGGAACTGACACTATTCCTCGTGTACTAATCACGGCATGTGGTGAAATTGGAATTTCTAAAGTACACCTTTTGATAAAAAAGATCTGGGAAATTGAGGAGATGCCTGAGGAATGGAAGAAGTTTACTTTTTATTCCTGTTCACAAAAGGGGCCGACGATAGATAATAACTTCCTATATGTCATAAAATATTTACGCTGATCTTAACAAGTCGAATCACGGAATACGCTGAAGAAATTATGGGAGTCTACCAATGTGGTTTTAGACAAAATCGTTAAACTATTTCAAATATCGATCAAATTTTTTCAATACACCAAATCTTGCAGAAAAAGTTGGAACTTAACAGGGTAGTTCATCAGCTTTATATAGATTTCCAAAAGGCTTACGATTCTATTGACCGCCAGAAGCTGTGAATATCACAGAGCTGGGAATATCGAAGAAGTTATTAAATCTCGTAGGGATGTGCATGCCCAAAACGTTTAATAAGGTACGAAGAAACTATAGAACTAAATACTATAAATACTACGATAATAAACTCCAGTAAGGAACTAGGTCTTGAAATAAATACGGATAAAACAAAATACATGGTTAGCAGTAGAAACGCGAGAAATTTCGTTGATATAGATATAGGAGGAAATACTTTGGAACAAGTAAATAGGTTTAAGTATTTAGTTTCTACGGTAAATAGAAAAATCGAAATTGATGAGGAAATAAAAGCGAGGTAGAAGGCGGGAAATGCTTGTTATTTTTCAATTTCGAAAATGCTTAGCTCGCGCATTCTATCCAAAAACCTAAAAATTAGAATTTACAAAACTATTATCCTTCCCACTGTTCCTTATGGATGCGAGACGTGGCCTCTTACACTAAGGGATGAACAGCTTCTTAAGGTTTTCGAAAATAAAGTATTACGCAAAATATTCGGACCGAAAAAGGACGGATTAACGGGAGAATTTAGAATATTGCACAACGCTGAATTAAGGGATCTACACCCCGTAAATATATTATGATAATTTAATAATATAATATAAAGTTATAACATTACATATGATTCAACATTTCACATAAAAATGCATTTTCTGACAGTTCTAAATTTTATTATTATTATTATCATTTAATTCAGAAATGTACATCCATTATTTGTGGCTTACATTAATTTAAAATTATTTGCAAATGTATGCTTAATGGGCGGGTTTTGCGCATCGGATTCTATTATTATTACATTTGTAATATGTGATAGTAATACATATGTACAAGTAGAGGAGTACCTCTGCTAATAATTTTCAAAATTAATTAATGAAACTGATGTTTCGAAGAGCGTCAACAATGAGCAGTCAACGCTCATCCATATCGCAGCTCTGAGATTCATTCCATCCATTTTATTGAAATTATTAACAATAATTAATAATTAAATATTATTTATTCTATTAGACTATCTATCATTGTTTTTTTCTTATATTATGTTATACAGTTTTTATTTATTCAAAATCTATTTATATTGTTAAAAGAAATAAAGATACAATACTCTTCTAAGTTTAATGCCATTACCTATTATCAATTCAATCAAATTTTCTCCTCGGTGGTCCATTCGTTTAAAATATTATGCATTATAGGAAATTGGTTGTTGTGGTTGCTTTGTATTTAAAGATATTATTAGAGACAGATATAATAGTGACACCTCACTGTGTCAATCTTTACATTTTAACTGTTAGACTATTTATCAAAATGAAAAAAAAAAAATGTATATAATAAACAAAAATATATAAAATTTCATTACTTTTTAAAGTAGGTTTTGTTTGATTGTTTTATTATTATTACTGTTATTATTGTATAATATATGTCTTTTAAGGTAAAAATAAATTTATATTCAACTATATATTGCGTTCCCCAACCATTTTGAGAATAAACCGTGTTCTTTATACCGTTATAATGACAAACATTCTGCCAGTCTGCATAAACGTAATTTCTTTTTTTAGTTTTATGCATATTTTATGTATTTACTCTTACTTTAATTGTATTATTATTCTTTATTTAATTGTTTTATTATTCTATAACAACGATGTGTAATTAATAATATTGTATTTTTTTTATCTTGGTTTATATTTTCTTTTACATGCTGATTTTACGCACCATTCAGTATTTATATATAATATATTTTATATAATAATATTTATATATATCGTCAGTGCTAATTTATTGATAAGCATTAATATTTTTTTATGTTATGCAAATGTGGGGTGGCTTTATAAGAGACATGACAAACCGGAATGTGGCTCTTCTTGAGCCCATTTCTATTCTAAAGAGATGAGTACAGATATTTACTTAAACACAATTGTTCAATTAAAATAAAAACAGAATGTATAATAAAAGGAAAATATTTTCAATATTATTATAATTTTTTTCTGTGATGATTCCGAACCGCACATTTTAAAGATTTATAGGTAATATTATGTCAAATATTTTATTAATTATTAATTTATTAGTCAAAGTACTGTATCTAGTGGAGTACCTAAAAAATTTTGTGCACAGGGCGGAATTATTTTTAGAGCATCCTGCATCCTACTCAATACTCCCCTCCCCCTAAAAAAAGAAAAAGCTTATTCAATCAAGATACGTGACATTGTTATAGAATGGGGCAGAATTGACGTCCAGATTATTACTGAGGTTGTATTTATTATTTTGGACCTGGGAAAGTGTTTAAATCGTAGTATGAAAGATTAGTTAAAATTAATTTAGTTTAGTGAGAAAATACATATCTTGGATAGAACATCCATTATCAAATCAATAATTCTGTTCTGTCCATGCATGATCTTCCCAAATATAATATTTCGTAGAAAGACTTTTTTTTATCGAAAAATTAAAAATTAGTTCTTAGGTTAGAATACTTCAATACTCATAAATGATGATCATAACTTTTAGAACTGATACGTTATGACATTAAAACGAAATATGAAATAATAAACATAGCCGTCACAATCCTATCATTGTACTGTTTATTATTTTTATTGTATTGTGTTACGGTCATACCAGTATTTTCCCGGGTTTACCCCACCATTATATCGTAAACTTTCATGATGTCTAAAAAGCAAATGTTTTCGATTCAGTCAATCTAGAGCGTATGGTAAGTTTAAAGGTTGGCTGAAGATTGAATAACCAATCAAAAGATTAATGCCTCTGGCTTTACTTAAAACATATGGAGGAGTATCCTCTTCAATAACAACTTTTGGGAAGGCGTTAGAACAAGGAGGCTAATTTTTTTTTACAGTAAAAATATTGTTGTAGGATCTTATTATCATGATCCTGTCTTCTCCTGCATACTATATAGGACAGGTCCATGACGAACAAGCCATGCATGACCTTTATTAAGGTAGTTTCTTGCTTCTGTACTACTCCAATATTTATCCGACATAACAGTATAACGAAAAGAGAAGTAATTTGTTTAGCATGATCGTTTGCAAGTAACGATTTTTTTGTGTACTGCCCTACCGAATTCCAAGTTGGACGGTTCCATCTGCTGAGAGATACCACGTTAATATTTTGAAACACCTTAAGCTTTCTTTTTTGTTTATTTTCTCGATAAATATAATTTGCGTTTCATGTATTGACAGTGAAGTTCAATTAAAATTGTCAAGAGAATTTCCAATTCGTTTCAAATTGATTGGAGTTAATTTCTGAATAATCCCATTCCCATGAAAACGGCCCATGTTCTTGATACTTTATTTTGTTCTATTTATAATTTTTATAAGTTATCCCCATATGTAATTTTAACTATAAACAGACGTAACCAAGACACTGCCGATCATCCATACCTGCGGGCAATATCGGATGACCCCCTTGCTCCCCGGACGACACACTTTCCGAACGTCCGATCTTTGGAGAAGAGATCCGTTCAATTGGAGGCGGCGGTGAGTTGGATAGCAGTAAAGCCCTCCCCCAGAGCTGGTATTGATCTCCGAGCATCCCTCACTCCTCCTTAGCGAGTCTTCCGTCTCTCCTATATACTCCGTCTTCTATATTCCTCCTCGTGTGTTCTCTATTATATTCCTTGGTGGAGCATCATACAATATTCTGCTACGAAAATTTGTATCACTTCGAAATATTAAATAACACATATATAATGCACCTGAATAGGTTTTAAAAAAATATAGAATGTTCCCTATATCTTTTAAATAATAATAAGCACCAATGAGTTCAGCTAAAAGTGTTTTGTATTATTCTAAAGACATTTGTAAAATATATAAGGACAAGTGGATAATAAAAATACATGAAGCCGTTATCTCACTTTTTCCTTATTTTTTTTATATCTTTACTTACAACTGTACATTTATATATATGTATCCAGTAAATTTGATTTTAGTTTATAATGAAGTGATACAGGCCTGTAGAGAAACTACCTATTGTTAGCACTTTGATGACGTTTTTACATTAGGAGGTCTCGTGGCCATCTTATTTTCTTGAGCCTTGGAGGATTATCAGGAATGGAAGAGGAAGCAAGGTTAGCAACTAGTGGGTCCTTAAAATAAATGACAACAAATTTCACCTGGGTATCGCATATTCTTTACACTGTACACATTTCTCCAGTTTTTTGGCTTTCCAAAAACTATCTAAAATCGTTGTTACTATTTTAAAAAAATAAATAAAATTAAATTAACTTTAGTTTTTTTTTTCATCAAAATAAATTTATAGTTTTATTATTTTTAATTTTTAATTCTATTAGAAATGACCTTATGAAATAAATACCATAGGCAAGGAAAATAGAACTGTTTTAATTAGGTTATTTACGGAACTTTAAAAATATCAATATTTTTTTTATCTATTTTACATTGATATTTTTCACTAATAAAATTTAGAAAGTTATTTGAACTGAGAGGTTTTTGGAAGGGACAATTTATGGCATGGTTTAAAAACCTTAATAATAACCTTAATAAAAATAGCTTAAACTGCATTGACACATTTTGTTTTTTATTTTATTTTCTTTGTGAATTAAAAATAAAATAAAATAAAAAATTTAACATCCAACTGGGTAATTTTTGATATATTAGTTACTCCAGTGATTATAGGAACTAATACTTTTTTCTTAAATTTTTAAAATTTCATATCAAGTTGTTTTCAATTTTTTTTGTAATCATTTCCTTTTTTTAATTTGAGTGATTGAATATGAAGTCCCTAAAATATTATTCATAAATAATATGATTAAAAATAAAATTCCTGAAATGTTTGATATTTTCTTTTAAAATTCGTATTCATCTGAGCATAAAAGTTAATATTTTTTTTAAACACTCTCCAGTGCAATTGTGAAATACTTTTTAAATTCATTAAATTAATTTAATCATGAACACTGTAAATTTATAAACATCCTTCATTACATTCCAGGGAATGTAATGAAGGATGTTTATAAATTTACAGTGTTCATGATTAATATAATCATGAACACTGTAAATAGAAACATCAATTCAAATTTCCAACGTCGTCTTCCATTAGTTATAGACAATTAAAAAAAAAAATTAACTGTTTCATTCATTTTTATTATAAATGAGGGTTATTCAATGAAAAGTCAATATATTCATTTTCGAAAATCTATAAAACTAAATGATAATGGGACTATCACATGGTGATAAATAATTTTTTTATTGACATTTAAATTGATAAAATTAATTAGTTTTCGGTTTATAATTTCAATCTTTTAAAAAAACATTTCCGAAGTGAACACGTTAACTCTTGATAGAAAATTTCTAAATTGTTTATTCATTGTATAATCATAAAAATACTGTCTTATATTCAATTCCTCATGTTATTTTATGATGTGCTTAAACTTAATTCACCAACATTCTGTTAATATTTTTAACTATTATTAAATCTGTTTTATGTACTTAATTTTTTGGTCTATGCTAATATTTCAATTTAAACACCTAATAATTAAGAGTATGCTGTTAATGGATAGAACCTTGATAGTGCTACTATATACGGATAACAGGGAGTTTCATCATAGTCTCATGTATGTTCCCAGCTGTCCAGACTTATTTCGACATCGGACAGTCGGTAATGGATTCTTCTTGATAACACTAATGCCTTGTCCCTAGTGGGGCACTTCGTCCGGATAGTTGGATTATGTACGAATACATTGAAATATTTATTTAATGTTTTAAATTACCATAAACACAGTTACATGAAAAGCCTTTCGGCCCCTCTCCCACGGTAGCTCAGATAAAGGAGTTCATAGCTACCCACTCAGTATGCAATTCTCAGCTCCCCTAGTTTTATCTTGCGAAGTAATACAAAGAAGCTAAGGATGCTTGATATTTTAGAATATTTTTTATGGATTGTAATTATTATTAATTATCAAGACATTATTGTGATAATTATGATATTGTTTTAGGTTTTTTTTTTTTTTGGCTTATTCTTTATTACAATCTAACCTAAATGAAAGTTTATGCTTTGAGTATTAGTCGCAGAGAGTGTTTCATCAATGTTCAATTTATATTATATATATTTGATTTTAATTGATATTTTATTCATTTTATATATATTTATAAATATACAATTTAATTAAAATCCCAGTAAGTAAATCAAGCAGACTTTTTGTTAACTAACAAGTTTAACAGTTTTCTGATATTATAAAAATCAAATTTTAAAAAAATCACAATTTGGGAAAATTATAAAAACAAAACTCCACTCTCAGATTGTAGTGGCACATCTCACAAAAGTTTTAATGTATTTTTTCATTAGATGTGTTCCAAAAATATTACCATAGCTTGGTGTTTCTTTCTCTACTGATGTTCTTCTAGAATCTTTCATCACCACAGTCTGCTATTCAATTTATGGAATATGTCAAACAAGAAAAAAAAGTTGTTTTTTTTGTTATTGAGCACTATTAAAGTAAATGTTACTTATAATTAGTTAAAATATCACATGTATCAGCTTTTTCATTACTCATCCTTATGTTTCTTATAAAATAAATTATTAAGAGAACAATCAACAATGTACATATAGACTATTATTAAGGATTCGAAAAAGTCTATAGTAAGCTTTAAAACATATTCTTTGATTTTCTATTTGTTTATTACTTCATGCGGGTTTATTGCTGAGGTATTTTATTTATAAAAATATTTAGAGCCATATCTGTACTTGACTACATGCCTCCTATTTAGATTTGAGATATAAACAATTAAGGGTTAAGAACAACTAAAGAATTTCAATTTGCTCTCATTGTATGGATTCAGTTGTTCTGAGTTGATTTTAGAAAGGTCTCTGCAATCAAAGCAGTATGTGGTTGTTTTTTTTTATCATTAACTGAAAATCCTTTACCTGGATGTAGTATTCAGCTCAATTATATAAGAAGTGTTTTTTCGAGAAAACTGGCTTACTTTTTGTTTAAAATCTTCATTGAGATACGTTTTACAAAATATAGACAACTTTGTATGCTCTTAAAAATGAAAATTTTTAAGTTTTGATTCAATTACAAGTTTTTATGCTACTACTGTTACAAAAATATATGTATTATTAAAAAAAATATATATTAATTTATTTTTAATAAAACCTAAAGTAAATTATGCTTGAGAGAGACTTACCAACATAAAAGAAACATTGCAAAGATAAACTAATAACAGTGAGTAAAGTCACATTATAATACTAAAATGCTTAAACATTTTTGTTAAAGTAACAATTATTGGAGTATCTAGTAACACCTTTCCACAGACAGGTGGAACACAGTTAGACCATAGAATCCAAGTATGAAGCATCCCTAGTTTAAAAAGTACTAACCCTGGCTAGAAGAAATAACATTGGTTTCTTAATGGAACCAATAAAACTTGGATAAATAACGACCTTCTGTCTGACTGGCTGGATGAGAGTTAAAAACTGTTGGATAACCCGTTCATCTAGATTTTTTTAAAGTACACTTTGGAGTACTTTGTTGAAGGACACTGAATAATGTAACTTAATAATTTAAAATCTAAGTTTAAAGTCTCATAAACGATAAGTTATGTTTAAAGAGGTGATAGTAGACTTCAAGAGCAAAAAGAACATTAATTTTAATTGATTTAGACTAATTTATGTAGAACGATATTTGTAGCTATCATTACCGGAACATTAAGTTTTTTTATAAATTAATTTTTGTACCATCAATAAACTTTTTTTTTATATATGAAAGGTACATTTTATTTATAAACATAAAAAGAATTTTTGTTGAAATCAATGCTAGGGGAGGTTGAATTTTACATCATCTAATTGCTTAATAAAACTGCAGACTAATCTTAACTTATTTTATACTAAACTTTAACTCAATTACTATGGACTTAAAGCTTATTAAATTAAATTAAGTTAGAATGAATTGCTTATTAAAAGCAATTCATTCTAACAGTGAATAATCAGAACTCCACAAGAGATTAAAAAATCGCGACTTATTCAAGGTTTTATGAAAATTAAAACACCATTATATACTCACCTGACAGGAGAGGCCCTTTACCCCCCCTAAGTTTTACCAAAGACTAATTTAAGTTTATATATGAAAAATTACGTAACATAAATATAGTTTTTCCTGTTCAAGAAAAATACAGAACTTGCTTAGATAAACACAAAATCTAAATACTCGTAGTTGCTCTTCAAGTTTACAATCACCTATTTGAATTTTGCCATCTACAGGATACATTGTACACCAAGGCTGGCGAACTTTTCTCTGTATAAAATCTACTTTTTATCTTATAAGCGTGTCGCAATCGACTTGTCGTAGGCGTAGTCTTTGAGGGAAGAAAGGGTATGCAATGCACACTATGTTTGTACACTGTGTTTTATTATCAGATGCATTCCAGCGATGTATGACTGGATAAGTAATATACATGTTCAAAACGATTTTTTATTTTTTAAATCACATTGTGTTTCCGAGGTATAGGCTCATGAAGAAAATAAATTTCCAGCCCAACTTAACATCAGACAGCTGAAAAAATCGATTTTTCGAAACTTTTTTAAGACAGATTTTTACTACTTGAAAAGCATTTTAACTTTTTTATCAACTGTGATATATAATGTTTTTGTTCGTAAATATGAAAAAGTAGTTATAAAACTGCACAGTATGGATGATAATTTGATTTCAATATTTCACTTTCGCGTTTTTGTTTTTTGGCCAGGAAAATGTATCATGAAAGAATAATATGACTTACTTTTTGGTTATTTATTAATTGCTCACTGAGTACACATCGTACTAAAATACAGATATACGGCTTATCTATCTACGTAAAAAAAATAGCAATAATTATTTATAGGACCAAAAAACTCACATCCAGGGGAATTAAAAGAACATGGATAATTAATAACTTTTGATGCATATGAAGTCTGAAACTATTGCTTGTAAGTTTTGTCTTCTACGATCGCTTCAAGGTCCAAGGTACACGGAATTCCACCCCAGACATTGTGAGCGAGCGACGATCAACCCAAATCGACCTTGCGATCTACTTTTTAACCGCCCCTATCGTATACTATTATTTTTTCTTAAGAATCTTGCACTACTGACAACAAAGGATTTCACGAAAAAAAATATGATAAAAAAAAAACAACAGAACTATTTTTCTAAAAATAGTCGTACATGTGTTTTGATGTCCTGAATCAGAATTTCAGGTTTGCCATCTTGATCTGATAATTTGAATAAATGATATTCAACATATCTTTAGAGATATATGTTTTAAACATCTTTCGACAATAATTGAACACTTCATTGTCGATTGCAAAGTCCTATCATCACTTCTAGCTCGTTCTCATTATTTTATAATTTCGGATATAAATAGATATCATAAAAATTGTAAATGAATTAGCTTTTGCACTCACGAAGTGGAGTAGGGGAGATGCCTAACATAAAAAAAAGTTCCTCCTACATGTTACCCGAGGAAAGTTGGCCAACTGCTATTAAGTTGGCGAAAGCATTAGTGATGGTGATGGTAAGAGTTGAAAAGAAGTTGGACTCCATATTTATCGAACTTTTATATTATACGTCGGAAGTCGCCCCTTATCTAAGAAGGACATAGAATGAAGATAATGGTAATGATAACGGCAAGAAATATTTCCCGAAAAGTTTTCTCAACTCGAGTACAACGGCGCAGTTGCCAACCCTATCTTTATTACTGGGGTCTAAGGCACGTTAGGGACTTGTTAGTAATTCCCACTTTATAATACATCCTATGAACGACTTTGGTTGGGCTGGGTTTGCAATTGTTAAGTTTTATGCTTTATTGTACAACGATAATATATACATGAATACAATAATTTACTCCCTGTTTAATTTTTTAAGAGGGTGATTACTGTAAAATCAATAGACAAATAAGACTCGAAATAAAATCGTTTTATAAAATACTCGATTCCAATACATCACCTAATACAATTGATTTGTACAGCGAGCAAAGTAGGTAATCTGCATTGGAGTTTCGACTCTTAACCTTTGTGTTATCCAGTCTTGTTGTGATTATTAATGATTATATTATATTTAAAGCATTTAAAAAAATGGTACCATTCCCTATCCGGCATGAACGATTTGAAATTTTTTCTTTGCCGACCAGCAGTATAAATCTCGAACTTATCTCTCATCTTCACGTTAACTCTTCTTTTCTGCTATAGATGCCACTAGACCACAAATAAATAAACAGAAATCTCTCATGTCATAGTTAATAACTAACATGCTATCATTTTACCAACCCGATCATCATGTGAGTTAGTCGTCCTTTTCCTACTTAAAATTATTGTTGTTAAATTTTTCTTTTGCTTTTTTAAATTTCAATAAACCCTATAAAATAATCTTTACCTTTCATAATAAATCTACGACTTCCCTGTCCTGATAGTTTCCTTGAATAATACTCCTCTTATCGATGTCGAGTAGTTCCGCTAGGACAATATAATATAATAATAGGACAGAAAACTACTCGTCGATTCCAACTATTACAAAAGTTATAGAAAAAAGGTCTAAACATGCAATTAATTACAAAACTAATTTACATGAAATTTAATAAGCCATATTTGGACTTCCGGCGTTGAGCTTCGAAGTTACACTAAAACCAAGCTCTCTGTTCCAATCCAAAATCCTTGACGCTCTTAACATAGGCACAAATCAAGCCTTCCATCAGCATCTCAATGTTCCATATGTTGCCCATTTGGCCAGTACCAGAAATCAACCCTTTCACGATAATATCCCTAACCACCCAAACCACTTCAGTTCTTGATAATCCTCATAGGAGTTTGAAAAGAAGATCACCTCCAGACCTAAACTGGAAATGTTATTGGAATTCCTTCATAAAATTAGTCCTTTATTTGTATTAAAAAGACCTCAACGTTCTATATGTTGCCGATTTTGACAAATTCTTCCATGATAAACACCCTAACTACCAAAACCCATATGTTTTTAACCTTGCTTCTTATTCAATCCCTGATAACGCTCCCGGCGTTTGAAAAGAAAATAGCCTCGACACCTTCTACACAAGAAATGTTTTTCGAGATCTACCAATGGGCAGATCCTCCACAAGACTGAATTATCCCATCGTAATATAACTCACATCATATTTAATAGTGGTATTTAATGAAGTTATAAATTCACTGGCGTTCTGGCTTAGTTTTCTCTGGCATTCAATACGTGACATGGCTAAGAGAAAAGCGCTGGGATCTCTTTGAACCTCACTTTGCCTTGTATGAAACGAGCAAGGCTTGGTTTAGAATTCCTATGGCTGACTTTATACATGTACGAACGAGTGTCAGATGTATTTCATTCAATGCTTGATTATCCTCCTAAGCGTTTGAAAAGAAGATGACTTCTAGACTTTCTATTCTAAAGGTGTAATTGGAATTCAGCAAATGGTTGATTCACTGCAAGGCTGTCATCCTGATATAACTCATACGTTCACTTCACGTTACTGATTATATTTTTTATTTAATAGAGTTGTAAATTTTAATAGATTCATGAATAAAATATAGTATTTTAACGATGAAACTGCGTAATAGTAGTTGATTAGTAGGAGTCTATCGTATTTGGACGTAGATTTGTGGGTATATATATATA
>NW_027108914.1:2823481-2828314 GCF_000696795.3 Halyomorpha halys
TGATTTATATTTTGTTGCTCCCGAATAAATTGATTATTCCTCATCATTGCAAAACTTTGGCGCCCTACCGCACTCCCTGCAACACTAGATACTCGCTTATTCAAGTCCGGATCACAGCTCCTTCTGAGGATGCTAAGATTTACGACGCAAACGTGATTTAGCCCCGGCCTCAGGTCCGTGTTTGTACTCGCCAGCGATTCGTCAGCAGTCCGACGTCATACTTCAGCCTGGAACGTCGTCAGCATACGTCACACTTTACGACCAGTTAGGTCACAGAACAACTGCTCTAGAATGTTAGAAAAAGCGTGGTTTATGCGCCTCAGTCTTGAATATACACTGTTCAGGATGTTTTTCCTTAATATTTATTGGCTCATATTTACTTTTTTTTTTCTTTTTTGTCTCCTCTAAAATTCCAGATTTTGACATTAACTGCGAACAATTGTGAGCTAGACCACTAAAATGAAATAAAACGTATTTTTATAAACAAAGCGTAGGGATATGACTACTGACCGATGTGTTATTGCTATCTTCTCCTTGTCTATAATAATCTTCAGCATTTTAGGTTAGAAATAAGGAACAATTAGCTAACATGATAAAAACATAGAATGATTAAATATAAGGAATGGTAATGAGGATTGCACGGATCCAAAAAAGGATAATATGCTTTTATCATCCAAGGACATCTAAGGTTTTGGTTATACGATCAGTTTTCTCTATTTTCCTTAATTTAATGGTTTTAGATCTTTTGAATGAATAAAAAATTTATTTTTTTAAGAATAGTGTCCAGCATTCATCGTAGCCTTCAGATTTGGACGACCATTTCCTCCCAGCAACCTGATCAGTTTTGATAAAAGTTCAGCGAAAAGATATATTTTTAATATTCTTCTGTATCACTCTGGTTAACAAACTGATTATAAGTGGCATTTTGCAAACGCGTTTTTTCTAATGAGGAGGTGGGAAATATATCTTTGTTGACTTTTGGTTGATGAATAATATCATTACTATTTTCTTTATTTGTTAATTTTTAATAGGTTTGGATTGTCCCAAATTTTCAGATACAGCACTTTGATATTAGACCCACAATTTATTTATACATATAAAATTTTAAGAGCCTCAAGCGATTGGCGTAGATTAACTCATGATTGGAAATGTTGTTTGTTCAGAAAGATTTTCTAAAAGCAATATGGTTCTTTGTTCCTCTGAACTAATATTTCTTCTAGAAACTCAATATCTTTTCTTTAATTGAAGTCAGTATTTTAGAATCTTTTAATTAACAATATATTTAAAATGTATATTTTTTAGTATCCTGTTTAATTTATTACTACGAGGGGGAGGGGATAGCACAATAATAATTAATAAAAATTATTCAAAGAGAACTTGTATTGATCATCGTTTTTTCTATTTATTATTCAGTAAATTGATAATTAGGTATTCATTTACCTGTTTTATCTTTTTGATACAGTTTTTATTCATCTATTTCTATAAATATTGCTATCACAATTACTTTTTTCATTGATATTTGAATTCGTATTATATTCTTTTCGAGTTTCAATCATCAGTATTTTATCAGGAGTGGACTATAAAGAAGTTAAAAGTGGTTGGAATCGTTACTAAAGGTAATATATATATAAGATAAATAAGAAACATGAATTTCCAAATTATTTGCAGAAAGTTTTTGGAAATAGCGGACATTTGTTCAAAAAAGCTTGGATTGATTTTATTTTTAGCAAATATAAGAACATTGACAACTAGTAAAAAATAGCAATAAATAAAGAAATTATTCTAATAAACATGTACGCGAATTACTACTAATTGATGACAATGCAGTTCCAAGCTCTGAAGAATCGTCAGCTGGTGTAGAAGGATCAGCTGGATAGTTTACAAGTTTAAAGATAATTGAGTTATAAAAAAAAAAAAAAAATACAAATTTATAATAACAAGGTATTTTCATGTCAATATTTTTATTTTAACTGAATTTCCGATGAAGTAGCCGAAAGAGGTAATAAAGCAAATTCTATAATTTTGTCCAGCTTTCCCCCATTCTCACTTTTACGGATTGGTTTCTTAGGAAAAAAAAAAACAAAATGAATCTACAAGTGAAAAAAAAATTAAACTTCTGGAGTCTAATTTTCTGTTTATTTTGTTTGTTTTTTTCGCCGCGGCCTGATTATTTCGACTTCATCGGAATTCATGGCACCCACCTCAAGAAGACAATGGGCAATTTGGCCGAAAGCCTTTTAACGTGTCCGTCAATGCCATACTGAAATCACCAATCTCCGATCACCGATAATTATAATAGCACTTTGTAATGTTTCCATCCTACATTTAATGATTTCCATCGTATCATTTGGTAATAAAACTAGAAAAGTTATGAAAATAATGACAGTTTATAGGTTCACATAATGTTCATTATTATTTATTAGAAGAAAAAAATAGTTCTATTTTTATTTTATATGACTTTATTCTAGTTAACTCTTGAGAGACTAAAAATCGGATTGATTGAGTACCGAACAGGCTAGGACACCAAATTGATAGTTGGGGTTTTATGGAAACATAAAAAATATAGACTAGCCCACCAAAGATAGAAGTACAGGAGTGCTTAATTGAGACGGTATGAGATCTAAAACGAAAGTAAAACCAGCATAAAAAAATAAATAAATAAATGTACATTGAAGACTCGAAGAAATACTTGTACAGAAGGATTCATACTAAGCATAGTTTAATGTTTAATATTTAGTTAAATATTTTGTTTATTTAGAAGTTCTGTGTGAATTCAGCCACAGTATAAATTTATTTAAAAGGGAAAGAAGAAGGAGAAATAAAATATAATAAAGATAAATAATAATAACACGTACAAATATTTTAGATTGTTCTAACAGGTGGTCTAAGGGCAACTAGGAGACTACTAGATCTCATTAGGAAATTATTTCTTAAAAATATTAGAATAAATTAAATGAAAAACGTATGTCTAACAGTAGGATATAGTAAGAGCCGTTCTCCACATACACAGCCCGACATTTCTATTAGAAATAACGCGTAGGTCTAGATAGATTTGTGACTTAAAAGACTCACAAACAATGTTCTTTTGTTTATTTTTGTCGAAAATGGCTTATTAGCTGTATTTAGTGACATAAAAGTCCAAAATCTGAGTTTGTTAAATCGATTTACGAATAAATGTGTAAAGCAATTTCGAATTAAATTGTTTTAATTTTTTTTCATAATTTAGACTAAAATTCTGAATTTAACCAAATATTTGTTCTTTTCTGTCACCATCTTGTAACAGGCACATAAAATCTATTTATATTTCAGAAAGTTTTTTTGACTCAAACTATTTTTGTATTTGTAATTAAATTCATTTTTTTTAGTGATTGCTATGTCATTGGTAATGCCATCAAATGTCCATTGATATAACGAGGAGGGAATCATTGAAAACAGATATTAGTAAATTTATATTGGGGTAGACAGAATTCGAGTGTACCACTACTTCAATATAAATAAATACATATATTAATACAAGTTTCAGCACTAGTTATGAGAGAAACAACCAAAAGACTATTATGATTTAGAATATCCCTTGCCTAATATTGACTCTATGAGGAGGCCTTGAAAATATGTTTTTCGAATTATGTATACAACATTCTTTTTTTACTAATTAACCGTTTACGTAAATGAGGTAAATAAATTATGCTAATGATTTAGTGCTATCGGTCCGGCAGTGAGTGAGTACAGACAGAACAACTGACAGGATGACGGTGAGGTGAGGCCAATCGGGTTCAGAGGCGCTAACAAGCAATTAAAGGGAGACAATGTATCGTTTTTAAAACGATAAAAACGCAGTGTGTAAGTATATCATTAAAACTGATAAAACCGTTTAAATTGTCATCAAAACATTGTTTAAATTATTAATTATATAATAATAAATATTGGTTTATATTAATACCAATGAATCATAAAATAAATGCAAATTGATAGCATTTTCAGGTCATAATTTTATTGCAATTGTTTTTTCCTCTGCCTAAATCAGTATTATATATAATTGTAAGGGTATGGTATTTTATTTTCACTTAAAATTTATTGTTGTCTGTTTATTTTTAATTGACGAAATATAGTTGTCCACGGATGCCGTTAGAAATGCAATGGGTTAATATTTACTTTTCCAATGTTTTGGCCCTTGTTAAATTCCTTTTTATTCGAGAATACTTTTTTCCTACTTCATTCGTTGTATAGGAGTGATGGACTAGTCAAGATGAAATAAATAAAAAAACTTTTAATTTTTACGGGATGTACCAATTATTATGGTCACTTTTATGTCTTATATTGTATTCAATTTCATACTTGCATGTTTGTTAAAACATTTTTGTTTGTTTCAGGTAAGTTTCTATCTATCTTGATGATATCCTTTTTGTTTGGAAACAGCTGAAAATCAGTAAGTTTTACTAAATATTAATTATTAAAATGTACACAATATTTTGTGCGAGTGGATTCGAATCCGAGTGTTGCAGATAAATATTTTCTGTTTCAATGTAGCAGTGAGTCAACGCTATGGGTACGGGGATCCTCCTGGGTAGATCCAACCTCATAAAGTGGGTACGATTAATTGGGTAAAAATCAGACAGTGGAATGTAATTCCTACTAAATCAACTCCTTGCATAACCGTTGGTCTAATAACAGTACTTTCTCACAAAATCATAAACAGCTCAATGGTGTCCCTCAGGGTTGTGATCTTAGCCCCACTTTATTCTCACTTGCCATAAATGATCTAGGACTCAATTTACCAAGAGGCGTCAAATCTTTACTGTTTGCTGATGACTTAGCGATTGTTTGCAGGTCGGA
>NW_027108914.1:2830070-2830615 GCF_000696795.3 Halyomorpha halys
TTTTTTATTTATTTATTTTATTTTATTTTTTACTTTTATCATGCCATAGGCGTTGATGACCAGAGGGTTTTACGCCTTTAAGCAACAAACAACAACAACTTTCTCACAATGTACTGAACCCCAACCCCTTCTTGGGTTGTAGCAGTACAGATTTATTTTATTTTTTTAGTTAAATATTTATTTAATTAAAGGAGTTAGAGGAATATGATAAACCATATGATTTAAATGTCTCAGTAAAAAATTAACAATTTTTATTTGATGTTTTATGTGTTCACATTATATTATAGAAAATATGTTGTAATTATAATGTTAGACAAACTAACGCTAATATAGGTAAATAAAAAATTATAAACATTTAAAAAAATTTATTGACAGTTGACCGTAGATTAATATATGAAGATGGTCAAGAGTACAGTCAGCAAATAAACAAAATAATATTTATAATGATAAGAGATAGTTGACCATGGATAAATTATATGGGGAGAAGATGGTTGGAGAGAGTGGTCAAAATATAACACAAATAAGTTTAAATAACTTATTTAATA